>NW_010253199.1:0-44302 GCF_000690775.1 Eurypyga helias | reverse complement strand
TGCCCACACTTCTCTGAATATAGCCAAGGATACAACTGGCTTTCTGGGCTGCCAGCGCACACTGCCAGCTCATGTCCAGCTTTTCATCCACCAGCACCCCCAAGTTCTTCTCCTCGGAGCTGCTCTCTATCCCTACATCCCCCAGCTTGTATTGATAACAGGAGTTGCCCGGAACCACGTGCAGACTCTGTACTTGGCCTTGTTGAACCTCATGATGTTCAGACGGGCTCACTTCTCAAACTTGTCCAGGTCCCTCTGGATGTCATCCTGTCCCTCAGGCATCTCACCTGCACCACTCAGCTTGGTATCATCTGCAGACTTGCTGAGGGTGCACTCAATCCCACTGTCTGTATCATTGTTGAAGATATTAAACAGTACTGCTCCCAGTGCCGACCTCTGAGGGACACCACTTGTCACTGATCTCCATCTGGACACTGAGCCATTGACCACTATCCTCTGGGTAGGACCAGCAAACCAACTTCTCATTCACTGAACAGTGCACCCTTCAAATAAGTATCTCTCCAGTTTAGAGAGAAGGGTGTTGAGGGGGACTGTGTCAAAGGCCTCACAGAAATCCAGCTAGATGGCAACTGTGGCTCTTCCCTTGTCCACTGATGTAGTTACTCCACCATAGAAGGCCACTAGGTTGGTCAGGCAGGACTTGCCCTTGGTGAAGCCATGCTGGCTTCTCACATCACTTCCCTGTCCTCCATGTGTCTGATCATAGCTTCCAGGAGGGTCTGTTCCATGATCTTCCCAGGCATAGAGAGGAGGTAACCTTATACTGCAGTGCCACATACAATGCCAAAGGACTGGACTGCTGACCCCAAAAGGCCTGTTCCAAATAGCCACACATTTTGTTCCTGCTATTCTAAGATGAAGCTACTCACCTGCAAAAACCAACCCATGTCTCTGCCTCCTAGCTTAGCCCAGAAGAGAGCTTCTCTCCTACGCATACATGAAATCCCACCACTACAGTATCCCCTTCCCATACAAGTAAGTAGCTAATAGAGAGATTTTAACTGTGGCAATTCTATGCATACAAATAAAACCCAGTTATAAATTGGATATTACAACAATGTACACAACTGCTTCATGGTAATCACAACTTTTGCAGAATATACCTAGTAGCCCTGGTGCCCAAAATGTAAGAAGGGTCAACTGATTTTAAAAAAGCTATTATATAGCTTATTATTCTATAACAACTTGAATTGGACCACAGGCAATAATGCCTTCACTCAAAAAAAAAAAAAATCAAACAACAAAACCTTACAAAAACAAAAAACCTCGACTGCATCATATATAATTATATATTCTAAGATGAAGCTACTCACCTGCGAAAACCAACCCATGTCTCTGCCTCCTAGCTTAGCCCAGAAGAGAGCTTCTCTCCTACGCATACATGAAATCCCACCACTACAGCATCCCCTTCCTCAAGGCAAACTGCAAAAATATTCTTCCTTTAATCCCCAATGGAAAATGTATGATTTGTCAGTCCAAAAAACTTTATAGGAACAATCTTATTAAGGAAAACTTCTTAATTTCAAAATGGATAATTAATACAAACAGTTCAACTGCATTACTGTCGTTAGTACCCAAGAAAACCTGGTAACATATATGTACGTACCATTATGGGTCAAGATGAATTTGTATCTTGAGGGGATGAAAAATAATTTCTTCTTTTTCTTGTAATTAGTAGGTAAGTGTACTCATATCTAAGTGAAAGTAGTACTTAATAGGTAGACATGTCTTCCTTTGTAGTTGAGATATAAGTATATTTGTTTGGTCATGGGGTTTTGGTTTGATTTTCTGTTATTTGGTTTAGTTTGGTTTAAGTGAGAAAACTGATTTGGATTGATACATAACCACAATATCAATGACATAGCAAATTCTTAGAATAAAAGGGAAAGGCTGAAAGTAGAAAGACATGCCTCTATTTTCAATATTTAGCGTAGGCCAAGGCATCAATCTTCCATATAGGTAATACCCAATTATTTCACCAATATGCATCTAAACTGTAAAAGAAAATACTTCATTATCTAAATCTACACAAGCATGAACACCCACACTGCAACATCCAAGGCTGCTCCATGCCTGAATTCCTTTCTGAAGAATTATTTGGCTTATTTCTTAATGTAACAAAGAGAGACAGATAGCCTCAAACGAACTCTCAGAACCGGGAAAAACGTAGCAGAAGAAATGAACATATCAGCAAAATTCCATTTTCTATTGTGACAGTCACTGGGGCCCACAACTCTGGTTCAATGCCATAATGTGGAAAAGGTAAAAATGACACACACACAGAAGAGAGTTGGGCTTGTTCAGCCTAGAGATAAGAAAGCTCTGGAGACCTTATAGCACCTTCCAGTACCTGAAGGGGCCTACAAGGAAGCTGGGGGGGACTTTCTACAAGGGCATGAAGTGACAGGACAAGGGGTAACAGGTTTAAATTAAAAGCAGGTAGATTTAGATTGGACATCAGGAAAAAAGTTCTGCAGGGAGAAGGTGGTGAAGCACTGGAACAGGTGGCCCAGAGAATTTGTGGATTCCCCCAATGCCTGGAATTGTTCAAGGCCAGGCTGGATGAGGCTTTGAGCTACCTGGTCTAGTGGAAGGTGTCCCTCCCTCCCATGGCAGGGGGGTGGAACGAGATGATCTTTAAGGTCCCTTCTAACCCAAACCATTCTATGTGTCTCTGAAAAAGCTTCTTATCCACAGAGAAAGACTTGCATGTTCCTTCTTCAACCTGAATTCTGTAACAGATCATTCCAGCAATGAGGAACAGCAACGGTGTACACACATACAAAGCAAGGCAGGGATAGGGGAACAAGCAAAAAAAAAAAAAAACCAAAAAACCACACCACCTTACAGAAGCCAAAAGATATCATTCCCATTTACAATGTAAATTTGAAGAAAATAAATCCATGTAAGATTCATCCTCTCTTACAGGGAAAACAAAATTCAAGTTTCAATTGAAAGAGCAGTATGTATTTGGATAGATGATAATTATAAATATACCTTGCCAAATCCATACAGCTATCGGTTAAACTTGTTGAAGAATTGAAATATTCTCTGCTAGCAGCCAATACTAGTTCAATACTTTTCGCATAGCTGACTCGGTACTGTGGCTTCCCTTTTGATGAACTTGGTAGATCCACTGACCAAATACTGCAATGCATCATTTGCCCAGCCAAGTGGATATTGTCTATACTGCTTGAGCACAAAAGACTTTCTGTGAATATCTGAAAAAAAAGAAGAATAATTTAATAATCTGCAGTAGCAGATTCAAGTAAGCTTATCTGCATTGTATGGAACCAACCCCTTTCAATAAAATGATCTTTGAAGACACAAGAATATATTCAGCCCCAGCAGAAAATGTAACAGTAGAGAAAGTGGAGAGTAGCTCCACAGTTTCCTTAAGCAGAGCCAAAATTAACTAGTAGCTAATGATTTCTACTTCCTGCAGAAATAAAGACTTATTAACTGCCCTTTCACAGCATGACTTAAGATCAGAAGTAATTTATACCTGCATTCTCAGGTGTTAATAGGATGCAAGAATCTGAAAAGGCAGTTCAGTATTAAGACCTTTAAACCAACAACATGTTAGAAGAAATCTTGAATTCCTGAACAGACTAAAAATATATAGAACCGAGCATATAAGATGTTTTCGAAGTTTCAACCAAGACTATCTTCAGAGAACACATACTAATATAATGTCGCATCTGCCACAAAACACCTAACTTACTTTCAGGTCAAATTTTTGCCCACTTCAAGACACTCAAAATCATCTCAATTCCTTACAAAAATAAATTGACTGTTCTCTTTTTTTTTTTTTAAAAACACAGTCAGTCTAGTCCTAATAAAGAGCAACATATGCATTTAATAATTTCAAAAAATACTACAGCTGCAGCAATATGGCTCTTGTTGAAGGTTTTAAATTAAATAAAAATTTAAATAGAATCAGAAGGGCCCAAGTTGGAAGGGACCTCAAAACATAACTTGGTCCAATCTTTTATGGGAAAGGGGGCATAAACGAGGTTATCTAGCACCCCATCCACATACACCTTGAAATTAAAGGATTTCTACACTAGGACGAACGTCTCTAAACCATCTCATGCTTGGGGAAGGAAACTTAGTTCAGTGCTCATTCAAAAACATCAAACAATTGGATCATCTTCTATTTCACAATATACTAACCCTCAAGGAAGAGTGAAAGATGAGAATATGACAGCTCAGCTTCTTCCTTAAAGATCACACAAACAATTTACCTCTCAAAATCTGTGGACATGAGGTCCTTCAAGAGGACAAGATTCACTTTGCATGCAAGCAGAAGAGTCTAAAAACATTCTAAAAACGATCCAAATACATACCTCACATGACTGTAAATACATACTGTATCATCAATTTCTCAATTTTGAAGTTATCAAAGTATAATAAAGTGCATACAGCAGCACTACATTTCAAAGCATTTGCAGCATTCCTAGATGAAAACCCTTTGTTGTGGGTTTGGGTTTTTTTAATCATATGGTACAGAGGTTTAAAATAACTTAATATTAATAAAAAATCCTTATATTAAGATAAAAGCAAAGCAAATGCTATTATTTTCAGTGCTCTAGTACTATAATTTTTACAATACACGTTAAAAAATATTCCAAGTACACTATGCCTTAGCCTATCACAAAACCATGAACATTAAAAACACTGCAGTTCTTTTTCAGCAATTTCAAATTGTACAACTACAGAGAAAGTGATTTGTTTATGTATAGGTTGAATAGCATTGCTTTTCCCCTTAATTTTTTTTTCTCATTTGCTTTCAAAACTTCTCCCAATAGCTATCAGGCCGGTAGCCATAAGCAATTAAATCTGCTAACTGTAATAAAACACTTAAACTTTTAAATTTAAACACCAATTATAGTGGTCATGGCACTGTTGCTGTAATAAACTGCAGTGTATTGAAGGGAAAATGTAGATGAACAATACATGTCACAGAAAATTCTACATCACTCTAATAGGTGTACTTCACAAATATAATGACAAAGGTTTGGCATTTATGCACATGCAGGCATTTTTTTTCCCCTTAATAAATTGAGATTTCTCATTTTACATTATTTTACTTCAATGGCAAGTAATAGAAAGTCCATTAATTCTGGAATGGTCTTGGATAATATCATCAAACCAGAATATGTTTTAAAACAACTTGGCTGAAAATAACATTTACCTAACTTTTTTTTATTTCTTTAGTTTAAGTCCTTATTATTAAATACATTTGTACATACAATTATGATGTTTCAAGAAGTTGTCTCATTTTTTAAAACTTGAATTACAGTAATACATACACAGGATATTTATTAGAGGGGCTTTTGATGAAATGAATTAACACAGGAAGCTTCTGATTTGAATGAAAATACCGTGAAAGACCCAGTAGACAACCAAGTAACAGAACACATGAAAATACATTTACATTTGTGAGCAACAATGTGAAATGAGAATCTGTGGCTTACTTGAGACATACATCAGTAAGAAAATGTAAAACTCACCTCATAGCAAGTATCTGCAAGTAAGCATGTATATACTTTCTGCTGCATGTCTAACATATCCTGAAGCAATTCCTTCCAGTGTGTCTCACTGACTGATGGTTGCCTATAAATATTTTTTTAATTAAAAATTAACAAATTTAAGGAAAAGCAGTAGGTAAACTACAGTAACATCACCAAAACTATCTTTTCTCAAATGCTATTTCAATTTTTACTTGGACTTTTAACCAAAAGTGATTTAAAGACAGAAAGTTTTTAATACTAAGATCAAAGCAGAAAGATTAAATTGTTTGATGACAATAATGCAGTACACAGAATGTTTTCTGTGGAAAAAGATCCCCCAAAATGTATTTTTGGTAGTTACCAAAACCTATCAGAAAGTTGGAAGTGCTATCTTCCTCTTGATCCAACAGCTGGGTAAAAACAAGTTTGTAACAGCAACTGAGGATCATTCAGATGTTCTTCCTTGTAGGCAGTCTCAAAGGACTAATCAGCTGCATGTAATCACAGGAGATTAGACCTGCAAATTTAGTTTGTTCTTTAAATTGGAATGGTATTCAAATTCTTGACCCTCTGAATCCATGGTTATCTGTTTACCCACAAAGATTCCTATAAAATTTCATGCACTCTATAAAAACTTTCACTAGTAAAAACACTAAAAGGGCTTTTTGACATTATCTGAGCCTTTCAGATTAAAAAAAAAAAAAAAAAATCAAAAAACCCGACAAAAAACCCAAAACTTTTTTTAAACACAAGCTTGTCTAGTTAATAGTGATTTTCTCATCTGGCATTAGCTTTCATTTTGGCAAAGCAGAGTTTCTCTACAAAAAGTGAAAAATCAACATTTTTCCTACAGAGGCATTGACTTGATCTTTCTAAAGCAAGGTTTTTATAAATCTTAAAAAGCCTTCAGCATGCCCAAGGTAAATACTACCCCACCATCACCGATAAATTGTTGTGCATGTTTACTTTAAATAAAGAGAAAAAAGAACCCGCAGTGATGGTTGTTTTTCCCAGGGTTCAATTCTTTTATCTGCTTATGCCAAAAGCCATGTAATAATTCACCTGCAGTTGGTTGATGAGTTAAATGAAGTAGTTCTTAAACAGGAAAAATGAAAAATTATACTGGAAATATGACAGGTAGATAGAATCAATATGTAAAATGAATAAATTACTCTATTACAAAAGCTTCTAGGAAAACATGTTAAAAAAAAGGCATTATTTTACAAATCCTACACTCCTGATAAAATTTAATAGGTCTTAACGGACCTCAATTTCAATATATCACCTTTTACTGTTCATCATCTTGCAGTATTTTGCAGTCACTATGCCTTTTAGGCTTGTTTACTTGAACACAAATATATTGAAACAGGTTTGAATCAAAACAAGAGCTTTCTGCCAAAACACTAATCACGTTAATCATCACTTTAATAAACGTGTTTTACTACAGTTCCATACTGCAACAAAACAGGCAGGTGCACTCTCAGACAGTAAGTACTGCTACCTTAGTGTCCTCTCCCCCTTATCTCCCATTCCTCTCTGAATACTTACTTCCGACCCATGTGCCTCGTCAGCCTAATCATCAGCTTGCGTGCCTCCTCCACACTGTCCTTCGTGTCTTTCACAAAGGAGACGGGCTTCTGAAGTCCGTGTTTCTCCAACAGCTCTGACACGCTGTAAATGAATAGTCAACATTTTCGAATCCTGCAGAAGATGTACAACTACCTCTGCTGCAGCAGTCTTAAAGCCGTCTCAGACAGTGTAATGCAAGTACAAACAGTCTCCATAAAGTCTGTAACAGTATGGATAGCCAGAGTAACTTTATTTTATAAAAAAAAAAAAACTAATACTGTAGGGTCAAAGCATATCACAAATAACCTGATGACATATCTTCACAGCTTTTAGCTTAGGATCACTCAAAGCATTACAGACTACCAAGATCAAAATCAAATTCCCCGCATTATTTCAATAGTAACCTTCCCCTCCCCCAAAAGAAAACTAAGAAAAAAAAAAAACACCTTTCATTCCAAGGAAAATATCTGTGCAGTTTCATAATATTCAAATAGCTAAAACCATTCAAAATTTCTAAGTTCTGAATAGAAAAAACTTGAGATTATCTTGTTGACAGCCCTAACAACAAAATAAATATCCTTGCTGCTTTCTTGGCAAAAAAGGTCTTGCCTAGTGAGTTCTGTAAGAATGCATTGTTTATTTTAGCAAAATTAAATACCTAAGAATTTGTTCCAGTTCATCTACTCCATCATGAAGAGCATCAGTTTTATCTGTTTCAGGCCTGAAAAGATAACACATAATTAATATCATATATATAAAATCTATACTTGTAATTCTTTTATGTAATTTATATTAGACAGATATGAAGGTAAGCAGTTTGAAATATTCCCTGATGAAAATCAAATATATGTTTGCTTGAAAAGATTAAAACTGCCATCTTTTGGCTGGACAGTTAACTAAAATTGAATGGGTCCCTCAGTCTCACAGCAGAGCTTTTTTTTCCACTGACTTCTCTCAGGCTCTCTCCTTCCTAGATGTAAAAGAGATTGGGAGAATAATTTACATCTTCTCCTCATGCTTTCACTTTCTCAAGAACTCCTTGTCCTTCATATCAGTCTTCCATATAGAGACTCCCTCTCAGGGCCATGATGCTGCTTGTAAGCTAAGTGCAAGACGCCACCAACTAACAAGACCAGTCAGACAGCACTAACACTTGGTCTCACTTCACCAGGATATAAAAGTCCAAGAAACTAATAGAGAAGCCTTGGTCTAGGCTGCTACTTTAAATCATGTCTTATTGCATTATTTGGTAGAGCACACATACAGCACAAACATACATATACAGATACGACCAGATCAACTCAGGAACAGAACATTCCAGTACCACTACCTACCCTTTAGAGACTTAACAACTATTTTTAAAGCAATAATTGTCAACTGTATTTAAAATTGACAACTAAAATATTTACAAATAACTGGCTGAAAATGTTTACCCATATCCTCTTTGTGGAAGGCATTCCAAAATATCATAACAGAGAGAGAGCTGATCATCTCGTTGACAACTATAAATACATTCCAGTGCTGTAATCATAAGTTGGTCTTGATCAGGAATAATTTTTTGCTGACACTAACAAGAAAATAAAGCATATTATTTTTAGTTTTATCTTTCTAATTCAACAGTTAAGTTTCTTCTGAATGTAAAGAGATGTGGACTCCGAGTAAATAAATTGTCTTTAGTTGTATTTAGAACATCTCTTGCTGACACCTAGGTGCAGTACCTGCTGAAGTTACAACCTCTAACATAACTTGGCTAGTTTCCTTCACTGCAGACACTTGAAAGAACAGCAGTATGCCATTATACCCTTTTTGGACTTGAGAGGTAGAGAGGATGCAGGACAGAGGAAGGCAACTGCTGCCAACATTTGTCAGATTTATTTAATACGTACAACAGTACCATAAATGTAAAATAGTTGTGTTTTTTCCTCAATGGTTGATTTCTGTCCATACACTTAGGAATTCAAGAGTATACAAAATGTGCTTATGCACCCTGGAATAATTATCTAAACTGCAGAAGCAGCATGAAATACTCAAATGGAAGGGAAGATAAGGTGGAGGACAGGGGGGATTCAAGGCAAGAAATAACTTCATCAAACTCTTCGACATCCATTTTTTAAAATGCAAACATGCCATGAATTTACTTTAATACATCACCAGAAAATTTACTTTGAAGAAGAATCTTTAAAATAATTTTTGTTTTACTACCTCAAAATCATCATTACATTAGTTTGACAGTCTCATCAAGAACAGTTTAGCTGCATCATAACTTATGCTACAATACTTTTTCATTCATCTTTTCTAAAACATAACAAGTCCTGGTTGCAAGAAGAAGGGAAAGATCATAGAGACGATCAGATTTAGAAGATGAACTAGCCCTGTTTATGACTCCACCTTTTCAGGACAAGAATTTCCAAAGCAACCAGTGGAATCATCAGGGCTCTTTACTTACAGCAGGTTTTGAATTCTGAAATATCTTCAGGGGTAGAGTCAGATCTTCCTTTGCTAATGTTACTAAATATTCTTTAAAAAGTGAATTTGCCAGACCAGGGGACTGATTTTCACAGCGGTGGAGAAAAGGGATCATCCATTGATAAACATTCCTCACATATTTTTCATCAGAAGACTAGAAAGCACAATGAGTTATAGAGAGGAAAAAAAGAACAAGTTCAGCTTCATTGTCCAAAACAAACATGAAAACCAAAAACCAAACAGAACGCATTTTTGATCAATATAACCCTAACAGTATCTCCACCTATCACCAACAACAGCTGAAGCCTGACATTCACCACTGCTGCTCAGATCACTACATCATGAAGCACTGAAACAATCCATCGTCTTTCTGCTACCCGATGGCTTGGGGGAACCAAGCAGTACAGGAGTAAAGCCCATTACATCAGGAAAGCCTGGCTGCCTTCCTCCTGCAATTTCAAAATGAGTGAAAGATCGGCTTCTATTCATGTCAGAGTAGCACCTGAGTATGCAAGAATGCAAGACCAAAAAATGATTGGTTACATAAGCCCTAGCAAAATTTTAAAAATTCTGAGTGAATTACAGTGCACGAGTATTCTCCTCTGGTTCTTACATAATCTATGACTGAATTTCAGAGTCCTATTAAATCTCTAGATATTTTTCAACCTTTACAAAAGGTCTTTTTTCTACTCTGAAATGCCATGCACAGGCTGAACACTGAGAAAATGAAAAACACACATATGCTGCAGAGGCAAATATTAAGATTTTTTTGCCAATATTTAAAGACACCAAAAAACATCCAAGGAAAACATTCAACTGTTTTTGTCTCTGCAGCATCATCGACAGCTACATTAAAGATCCTTTAGAAAGAGCCAATTAAAAAGCAACTCACAGATTTCAAAAGAATTTTTCAAAATACTTACATTCTTCATCAACAGTCTCAGCTTTTCAATATCTTTCATCTCTACAAGTTCCTTCAAAGTTAAGGTTCGATCACCATCAGTCTCATAAACTACCGTCTCAAGAGTAATCAGATTGTCACAAAGCACCTGCAGACCAGGAATATTCCTCTCCATGCCAAGACGAACAAGGGACAGAGCACAGTCGACCTGAAAAATAATCAAAAAAACGCTACTGCACAACTGTGTGCCAAAAACCCACTTCAAGTCAATCTTTTTCCTGTTTGCGTGTCTATTTTCTCTCCCAGTTCCTTTTGGTTCATAGGCAATTCTAAGTTCCTAGAAGTTTTTGTGGTCTATACATTCCTAAATGGATTGCCCTTCTCAGATTTATGAAGATCAAATAAAATGCTTGATCTTAGTGAATGATGTCATTATAGGTCCTTTCACCCAGATGCATCCTGTTGATGCATGTAGGTTAGGAGAATGCTATTTTTGATTCTTTCTGGAGATCACATACAGATACATCACTTCATCTCACTGCACGGAATATAAACGATTGCTTTTAAGTAAGATAATCAGCTAACTGACTGAAGTTATGCATACCTCCGCGGGTAACATGACTTTTCTAGCCAACTATGAATTAATTTTAATTCTTACATGTTATTTCACAGAAGATAATGACTTTTTTTTTCCCTAGTGACTGAAAATACCTTCATATGAAAGATTCTGTTTCGATTTCAAAGAAAACAATATTGGCTGTACATATTCAGTGAGGCAGGCATAGTCTGGAAGAATAGAATGCAATTTCATTTATATGTTAGCAATTTAATTGATCCTCAGAAGTTGCTTTTATTTCATACCTACTGATAGGCTGTTAAGATCACAGGGAACTATGATTAAAGAGCCTCGGAGGACTGCAAACATGAAGAATAAAAGAGCTTTCCCTTTACAACTAACTCACGGTGATATTTCCAGTCAACCTCCTTTTCATGCAGCTAGATTGGCTTGAGAAGCAATAAAATACCAGAGCATGTCAGTGATGAGCTCTATTTCTACTTACAATGTTTATCTTCACAAGACTGAGCTTCAAACATCTTTAAAATACGAAGTAAATAAAGCAAAAAATAAACTGCATGGTAATCCCACAGAATAAACTTGTAAGGAAAAAACCATGACAGTCCTACACAATAGCATATAAGTGACACATGCGACTGTAATGACAAATATTTTTCATGGACTACACAAGTGCTACAGTCTGATATATTAAGCCAAGCAAAAGGGAAGCTACTGGCTTCCTGTTGATTCCTATGGATCTGTTATTTGGCTGAGTAAATGTTAGATGAGGGATAAACACACTGAAAAAAAGAAAAAAAACCCACACCACAAAACCACCAAATACTTCAAAAGTCATACTGAAGATTAAGATACAGCATACACTACTAAGGGAAAAGCATCCCATCAACACACATTGAAACAGAAATCTGTTGCAGAAGGTTGATCAGACCACTTCCTCACTGCTATTCTCACCTGCATTGCATATTTTTCAATTTCCTGTGCTCTGCTCAAATACCAATCGGTAACAAGATCTACTGAAAGGTCAGTAGTCCTGTACTTCAGTAACTCTGGTTGTGTTTCATACAGAAATTCACCTTCATCTTGTAAAGTTGGTTCAACAATCATCCTTTTAAAAAAAAAAAAAAAGTAAGTATATATTTAAGTATACATTTGCTCATATCTCTTTCACTTCAGTCTTTTTCCTAAAACTTTTGGTTGTTCTAAAAGAAAATGATACAATCAACTTAATATTACACCAATAGTTTGATGACACTCAAATGCAAATCACAGTAAGTGTCAATTTTTGTCAGCAAAGTAGTAAGAGATTCAAAATATGAGATACAACATGAGTACTATGTTCACCTCTGAGGCCCCCAACATAAGAACATGGACCGGTTGGAGCGAGTCCAGAGGAGGCCATGAAGATGATCAGAGGGCTGGAGCACCTCTCCTGTGATGAAAGGCTGTGAGAATTGGGCTTGTTCAGCCTGGAGAAGAGGAGGCTCCGGGGAGACCTTACTGCAGCCTTCCAGTACCTGAAGGGGCTACAAGGAAGCTGGGGAGGGATTTTTTAGAAGGGCCTGTAGTGACAGGACAAGGGGTAATGGGTTTAAATTGAAAGATCTAGATTGAATGTCAAGAAGAAATTCTTCTCAGACAGGATGGTGAGGCACTGGGACAGGTTGGCCAGAGAAGCTGTGGATGCCCCATCCCTGGAAGTGTTCAAGGCCAGGCTGGATGAGGCTTTGAGCAACCTGGTCTAGGGGAAGGTGTCCCTGCCCATGGCAGGGGGGGTGGAACTAGATGATCTTTAAGGTCCCTTCCAACCCTAACCATTCTGTGATGCTATGATTGTATGAAAGAAAGGATCATCTCTACTAAAGACACAGGTAAGCCGAACCCCTGCTTTCCATCTGTTCCTCACACAGTGAAAGGCAGTTTTGTGATCCATTAATGCTGCTATAATAATATGGTTGACATGTAACAGGGCAGAAGGAAAAACAAACAAATATATCAGAATTTCCAACAGTAACATTCCCCCCACCCCCACTCACATACATTTGTAAAAATTACTCATCCTGTGATCACACTGAACATAATTCTGTAACATGAAAGAGCGTTTGCTCAGTCTCACTAATAAAGCTGAAAACATGTCAGTGTGCACAAAAATTAGAAGTGAGTATTACTGGGCATCTCCCACATTTTAAGAATGAGTAAGTAAATTTTTTTACTGAAATATATATAAACATAGAAAAACCTTTCCGCTTTTTCTATATACCTACCTGCATTCTGCTTTTTCACACCAGTCTTCTTCACGATGTTTCTGCTCATTCCAAGGAAGAATTTTCAATGTCCCCTGCTTGTAACTGGCATAACAGAAAAGGGTAGCTTTACACATTTTTTTTTCCCAATTGTCATGTCATTCAATTAATGGGATACAAAGCATATGCAAGTATTTTGGTGAAATCATAATACAATGTTATTCAATTACAGTATCAATTCTTTTAAGATTTATCACTTCTTAATGCAGCTATACAATATGTATGATATTATCTGTACAAACACATATTCTACCTATATCATTAACCATCCTCTTAAAAAAAAAAAAAAAGAAATATTTTCTTACTGATTGCATCTTTTTTAATAAAAAAAGGAAAAAAACCCAATACATTAAGAATTCACAGTAAGTATTCTAACTTCATACGCTGTCACGGACAATTGAAATGAGTAAAAACCTATGATCGTCACAGCTTAAAAAAAAAAGAAAAAAATTCTTCAAATTCTAGCACAAATCCTTATACTGAACCAAAACAAGAAATGTCCTGCTGTACTAATCTTTTCAATTAAGTTTAATGTGGTTTTCTGACTACAAACTTCCACAGTGAAACATTCTCTAGCTACTGTGGCAGGAAAAAAAAAAAATCTGTTTAAGATACAGATTAATAACAGCATGGGCTATTACTAGAATGATTAGCTATGGCTCGCTGTTTTAAGCTTGTTGTTAAAGAGCATAAACCCTGAGAAAACCATGTCAAGTTATACAGAACATAAACTAAGGGGGAAGAAAAGAGTTTCTGGCATTTGTAGAAATGAGAAAGAAAATGTACAAAGTAAAGACATTAAAGTTCCAGCATACTGGAGAAATAGACTATTTTAAATCTCATTAATTTTCTCCTGACCCTGATAGTAAACAGCAATACGACATGGACAATGCGTATTTATATATTAACAGTTGCCACAATCTTCTCCTTCCTTGAATGAGAGCAGCACTGTAACTCAGCAGCTTAAAAAGAAAAACACAATTCCAACACACAAATCAATTTCACAATCTAGTAAGTGTCAAAACAACAAACTAAAAATCAGTAGCTCCATCTCACTTAGCAACAGCCATTAAATACGTTTAACAAAGCAAGACGTGTCCATACCAACTGCCCTGTACACATCCACAGTTTCTCCCAGAAGGTCAAGCCACCCTTCCTTTGCCTCCTCTATGCGCTAACAATAACACCTCATGTTTTATTATAGTAAATCAAACCCTCCAAATGAAATATGCAGTAGAAATCCAGCAATAAATTGGCAGAGACAGATTTGCAGGCTATAAAACTCAGAAGAAAGGAGGGGGGAAGATGGAAAACTGCTAATTCCTTTTTCTCAGCTATAGCAACATCTGTGCTCAATTCCAGTTCAGTCTGACAAAATGCTCTATGTTTATCTTTATTATTAGGTACCATGTAGTAACATCACGGAAAAAAAAATTAAAGAAAACTCCAAATTAACATTTAAGGTATAACCACCAGGAATAAAATCACCTCTTCGTTTTGTAAAGATTCAGCAGCAGCAGCACACATATTTTGGGAGTTCAGAGGGGCTGTTAAGTCTTAGATAATTTATCTATTAATTTTCAATATCAATATTTAAAACTGGGTTCATAGACTAAGTTAATAAGGTCATATTTCAAATGTCATACATGAGAATGTGAGTATGGAAAGCCCAGGTTGTAGTGAAAAAGTTTATCAGTTGAAATGTCAAATAAAGAAAAGTCAAAGTGTGATTAACGCTCCCTTCCACAACATAAAAATCAAAACAGTATGAGCAGATCTCGATGCTACAATCAATAATGCTCTCCTTTTCTGTGTATTTAATCTATGTACTTAATATTTAACATAAAAGGAAATGGAACAAAATTTTGTAACACAAGACAATTGCTTTTCATAAAAAATGTTTTCTATACACTTTCCAGAGGTGTAAGACACTTGGGGTGGGGAGGGAGTTTATTTTATTTGTTTGTGTTTTGTAAGTAAATTCCAACTGCTTCACATATTACTTAAAAATACATTTTAAAACAGAATCCTTTCCACTTAACAGAAGTCATGGATTAAGTACAGACTGCATTCAAAAATAACCCCTCCAACATCTCACTGTGGCTTACAGTTCCATCTAAAATGGAAAGTCTATTGCTTAAAATAAAAAAATTAAAAAACAGATGGCTGAGAAAGAACACACTGAATTCAAGTTCCCAGGCTTTGCTCTCTGACAGTTTCTTTCCTTTCCCCTTTGCCCTCACCTCCAAAATCCATCACATAAGGAAGCACTGTGCAACTTTGCCTCCCTTTGCCACCTTACTCATCAGGGTATGAGAGAAGTTGAAAAGCACAGAGACAAGCAATGTGAATGACTAAAGGTAAGATGTGTATGTTCATCCCTTCTGTGAAAGCCCGAATTGATTGTAGAATTCTAGAACAAAGCAACAACCAAATATGCTAAGACTGATACAAAGTTGTTCACTTTTTCATTTCAGTGAAAGAGGAAATGGCCTTTCACTGGTTTTCCTTCCAACAACACTGTAAGCACTGATGAGACTAGCAGGGCCTCATTTAAAATAAACACAGCAGATTTTTTACACTATATGCAGCTAAATTGTTAGCTACTCGTTGCATGACACAGAAGATAAAGGTGTATTTGGGTTCAAAATTAAAAAGAATTCTTGTAATAAATGGTAATGAAAATCTACTATGTCTAGAAAATCCCTAGTACAGGAATATTTGAGCCACATATTAGAGAGACTTGTGAAACTTAAGTAAATGTTGCATTGTGCTTGCCTGTACCTACTTTTTTTTCCTTGGCTACTGCTGTTGGCCATTTTATCTTCAGGCCAAATCTCATGTTTCAGTCCAAGATTTTGCAGGAACTAAACCTACAGTTGTACAGACACAACAATTTAAGAAATACTAGAAGCATACTATGAAGTTTTTCATAAAAGCTTAGTAAGAGACCTCACCATGAAATACTAAACAGGATAAGATTTTTAAGTTCATGGGAAAGAATCACTGTGCATTGCTGTCTTGACTGGAAAACATCTACTCCATCTTTTTTCCCTTCTCACAGCAGAAAAAGTTAAACATATTAAAGTCAGGTGGTGTAAGCCACAGAAAATTCTTTTAAACTTATTTTAAATTCTTTTAAACTTATTTTCTGCTCTGGCTCAATTTGCCATTTTAAAAGTATTCAGGTTCACCATAGGAATAAATTGAGAGAAGAATTTTTGATTTTTAAAAAGCTCACCAGGACTCAAGCGGACTCAGTAACTCTCCTCAAAATGTTTGAAGATAAAACCACAAAATATCTCATCCTACTAGAAATCAGCAATTATTGAAAGTTAAAGTTAACAGATAGATTTCTTGTTAAGTTCACAAAAAAAAAAAAGGCCAGCAAAACCCGCACCGCTCAGAACTGACTGCTAACTTCTTCACTCACCTTCTCAACCACACTAACAAAAATCAGAACTCCCTCTTGCCTCCTACAGGACTGCATCCCACAGTCCTTACCTCCTCTCCTCATTCTGAGGAGTTTAGAAAAACTCTTTGTATTTGAATTCAAACACAAGGACTGGAATAAATCAGTCTCGACATAAGTAAAGGATGAGCAATCCCTGTCCCTGAGCCCTTTATAAAGGCACAGAAATTATTAAAACAACATTTATCGCTTTTTTTCCTTAACTGATAGTTACATTTAGCAGAGTTTATTTTTTCCTCAAATTCTCTTAGCAGTAACTCCAGTGACTCACACAGAAACAGAGAGCAATAAAACTTTAGAAGAGTAGCTGTGAAAACGGACACAAGTCAGCAGATAAAGATTCCAGGCATCAAAACACCACTGCATTCTGCAAACTCAGAAACATAAATGCCAGTGAGATGGGAAAGAAAAAGAGAGCAAGATATGAGAAGAGGTAGGGCTTCCATTTTTATATCATGTTTTTGATCACAACACACGTGAAGAATCCACCTGAACTGGGGCACATCCGAACCACCATGTATTCCCTGCTCACGATGCATGAGTCTAATGGCGCTGGGCATGCACAGGTATCTTGCCAGAATTCATTACTCTCTCTGCTTATGCTACACAACTTCATGGTTTTGTTCTGAAACTGAAATCCCACCGAGGTCAGAGACAATAATCCAGACTTAACCCGCACATATGCAGCAGGCACTGGCCCGAAACTCCAGATCTGGGGACAGATCACTGCAGTCACTCAGGTAGGTGACCTCCTTTTCTAGTTAAAATAGCTGTGACACGCCATAACTCTACACAAATATTGGCATGGGGTTCTTATGGTTTTCTTGTTTTTGTCCTGAGCCACTGCTTCCCCCCACCTTTTCCCATTCTCTTTTCAACAGTAGAATAAATATGATTGGATCCCAGTAAATTGTCAGATTATGGAGGTATTCAACTCTTTCTTCAAAACGAGCTGGCTTCTCCTCTATTGCTCTTTTCACTCCATTGTTTACGTTGGCTTCACAATTCTTCCCATTCTTCCCTTTGACAAAAGAGGTCCACACTATTGTACTTCTGTATCCTACCAACTGCATTTATTCAAACCTGCAGATTATTTTTCTCTCCAAGGACAGGCTTTCAAAAGAGGAAGGTCTAATTCAGTACTAAGGTCAGAGCCCAATTCTATTACCAATAGCGATTGTGGTTTGGGAGTTTTCTTGTTCCCTTCAAGCATTTCATACAGCAGGACTGTTTCTGAGACTCATCTAGTTGAGGATTCAATTTTTTTTTTTTTTAAATCTTTTCCCTTGTAAACGTGTGCACAGTCAATCCAGACTCTGAGGCAAAAGACAATTCACCCTAACATGTTTATGAAACGGTTATCTTTTTGCCAAAAGACAAACATTAAGAGTAAGTTTGGGGTTTTTTTTCTAAAAATAGTTTGGGAGTGTATCAACCCTATCATTTTCTTTTTTTTTTTTTTTTTAAACCATGCCTCATTGTATGAAAAAAATAATGCTATAAACACTAATTCTCCATTTGAAAACTTGTGTGTTACATGCTAGAATTGTTCTGAACGTAACACATTTAGGAAAGACACCAATTATTGATCTGTTAGAGGTGAGAAAGCTACATAGAAAAGATACTGAACTATAAAGTGAGGTCCTGTTTCCATCAAACAGCCTTTGTTTGATGGAAAACGAACACTCAAACACTCAAAATGTTTTTGAAGATGGTGCTTGATTCCCATTTTATTAGTTATTTTTAAAATTATCTCAAACGTAAATTTTGTGATAAGAGGAATATAAAATCCTGAACCTTCAAGTGTTCCTTTCGCCCTGTTGACACTCGTACACTTAACAGAATTTATTATTTCCATATTTTACCGTAGGTACGCTGTTAATTATTTTCGACTTCACATTCAAATTAGTGCTTCCATAATCCCACTAAATAGAGGCATTAACAGTAGGCTATATATAATACATATAGCTGTATATAATACAGGATCTTCAAGGGAAGTTTCATAACATATTCTTTTTTAATTTAATCCAGAAACTCATTTGGCCAAAGTCTGTATCTTCTCAGACAGCAATGACAGTTTCTGCTGCTCTGCAATTCTTACGGCTCTCAGTTTTATTATGTCACAATTATTCCATACCTGAAGATAAAATATAACAAGAATTGTATCGCATATATAGACTGAAACAGCTATTTCATTTTTAATATTGCATGAAAACAATTATAGTAGTTTTTCTACCTTTTCTACCATTTTCTACCATTATAGTTGCTTAGTAGTGGATTAGTAAACACAACTATGTAACCCAATACAACTACGTTTAGGTTTCAAATTATTCAACATACTACGTGATACAAAAGTGGTGGACAAAGAAGTTCTGCCATGGGAAGGGACACCTTCCACTAGACCAGGTTGCTCAAAGCCTCAATATCCATAGGACACGCGACGAATTCATGAAGATGGTAGGATGAGTGATACCTAGGACACCACACATTGAGAAAACTGATCCACATAAACTAATGGAAAAGTTATCCCAGCTGCTTCTGGCTGCCACAGTTAACTACCCTTCAGAATTCCCACTGTGTGCCTTTTAACGACAGGTCTTCTGAAGCAACTCTGGCACCAGGGGAAAAAGGTTGCATCTGATTTTGCATGGCTGTCTTTCAATAGAATTTGAGGACAGGGGATTTTTTTCTCCTCTCCTAAAATGACCTGGATGGAATAATCTAAAAGGCTGCTGCTGGCTCACCTGAAACCTTCTCCAGGATGAACACACCCAGCTCCCTCAGCCTTCTAGTGCTCCAGTCACCAGTCACCTTGGTGGCCCTCTACTGAGCTCATTCCAGTTTACTGATGTCTTTCCTGTACTGGGGCCAGCATTCTAGATGCAGTCAAATGAGTGCAGTAGTCCAATTGCTCCATCCCTGGCTATGCTCTTGTTCACATAGGCTGTGATGCTGCTGTCCTCCCCGCTGCCAGGGCACTGCTATCCCATGACCTGCTTATGCCCACTGGCACCTACAGGTCCTTTTCGGCAGAGTTGCTTCCCAGCCAGTCTCCAGCTTTTATTGTTGCAAGGGTTTCTTCATTCCCAGGCTCAGGACATCCCATTTATCTGCCCTGAACTCCTCAGAGCTCCTGCTGGCCCATTCCTCCAGTCTGTCCAGGTACCTCTGAATGGCAGCTGGGCTCCAGCACAGCAGCTACTATGAAACTTCCCTCCTTTCCTGGTGACAGCTTATGCCCTCCACAGCTCCCTTCAGAGCTTCAAGTTCTCTTTCTCCTCTTCAAACACTCCTCACAACTAATACCTACTGTAACTTCGCCAGCCCACTTTCTGCAGCAGTCTTCTGGCTGCAGCGAGCTGCTCCTGCAGCTTTCCCAGATCCCCACATAACCCAGTCTGCAAGAGAGCTTCTCTTCCTCCAAATCACTGCTTTAACTTCTACGTGGACCACAAGAACCTTCCCCGCTCCTACCAGACATCAATCCAGACAGGAACACAAGTGCCATCAGGACAAGTCAATCTTTCCCTCAAAAGGTATTTTTTCCATTGTGTAGTGGAAGTTAAGACCTGATATCTTTTATTTCCAAAACCCATCCTCGAAGTAATATTAAACTACATTGATCCCTTTACCTCTAAACCATTTTTCTTCTTTCCCTTAGTGCAAAGGAAAAGAAGCACATATATAACTTAAGCCCTTCTTTTTTTCACTGTAATGCTACACAAATTAATTCAAACAAACAAAAAGAACTGACCATGGGATTGGTTCTTTTAACATGAATGCTTCCGAATTACACTAAAAAGCATAAGCTTCAGAAAAGAAGAAAAACTAATACAAAAAGTGAGGACTATATTTGACAGTTCTGCAGACATTCAGTCATCAAACCTATTTACATACGCTACTAAGAAGAGAAGAGATGAAGTTGTAAGAGCTTTATTGAAACTGCAGTGCCACAGGCAGTAACTAAAAATATAGTTCAGGAGAAGATATCATTATGAAAGTGCAAATTTAACTTCTTAGTTTAATTGTGCAGTATTTATGTATTCAATGATAAGAGTCTACTAGGTGGAAATTTTCAGGTTTTAAAAGCTTCACCAAGATTTTAGAAGGTATTTCCACTCCCACCCTAATTCATCAGGGAAATGAAGTTCCCCTACAACTCCTCAGTAAAAGAAAAAAAAAATCACTTTAAGCCATGACTAAAAACTTGCATTTGAGGAAGTAACAGAGTCAAACATAGCAGAAACATATAAAAAGTTGCTATCTTAGAGGGAAGATTTTTACTGCCAGTGTAATGTGCAGTATAGCAGACTTATGGCTGTTGAGGGAACCACACATTTGAATTTTCCAACTTCTGCAAGTTTAAAATGTGAGTGGTAATGTTGCAATATAGCAGTTAAATGTAGTAAAAAGGGTAAGAAAATTAAAAGAAAAATGAGAAAGACTGATTATGTATTTATAATGGTGGTAAAGCATTATTTTTCTCTGAGATCACCTTTCAAAACCTGAGGGCAGTCTTAACTATAGATTAAGAATGTTAGCTGTAGCTATTAAAATAGAGCTATCATCTCCTTTGACTACCTAAGTTTTTACCACCTTCACTCTACTCATCTTAAGAAATTAAGTCTGTGCCTCTGATGGCACTGAGAAGGAGCATGAATCCCAGTGACTAAGAGACAGCAGAGATGCAGGAAGCATCATGACAAAAGAAGCTGAGAAATAACAGGAAAAGAAGCAGGAAAACATTCCTATCACAATTCTGCAAAAACATGTTACTGAGTAACATCAGTCTATCACAATATCCATTTGAAGCTGACAGGCATGTAGAGCCACCAATGCTCCTTAGTATTTCAGATTCCTCCTCAACCACCGGAGCTGTTGAGCTTATGTAACTCACAGTCCTTTTTCAAGTCATATGAAGACAAAAACTATTCTGCTCAGACGTTACAAACTTCCTCCTGAACAGTTCTGAGAGCGACCCCTAAAGATGCTAAGCTACAAAACACACCAAAAGTACAACAGAAAGATATCTACCACTTAAGAACTTTCAAAAGTAGATACCGGGGAGGGGGGGAGAATAAATCTATATATTGCCTAACAACCTGGCCTAGAAGACAGAAAAAAAAAAATTCTATATTTTTTCCCCATTTATTATACCAACTCTTCCTTCACTGGTAAGACCTTAAAGTATTTTTGACATTGGCCTCTAAATGCCACCCTAATGTAAATGACGTGGTATAAGAAGAAATACAAATTGTTCATACTTATTGAATACACTAGCAATACAAGCCTTTCTTTCACTAGGTACTTAGCATTTACTGTCTGCAACTGAACTGGAGGCTCCAGACGAAATGAAATAGCAGTTATAGTGCAACCTTCACAAAAGCATTTCTCCTAGGTAATGAAATTCTTCAGATATAGCACTTCTGCCTGCACTCACGTTGATGGTGGTGTACAGCAAGCAGCTGTGTTTCAGTGCTTTTGCCTTGGCTATGGCTAGAGGTGCCTATTTGTCCCACCTCACCTGTTCCACGCAGAAAACAAGGCAGCACCTACAATACCATCTCAAATTTTTCCTCAGCCAGATTCCCCTATAGCTGGAGAAACTAAGAGAACACAGAGCAATGTGTTTAACTTCCATAAGGATAGGTGTCACCTCAGACAGCTCCAGCTGGTACCCAACCCTCTTAGCATTTAAAGTGCTCCATTTACATGCACACAATACGGTCAATTCCCACAGTACTTGATCCTGCACACACCAAGGGCCATATAGGAAGACTCAGAGTACAAACTACAGTATTTTTTTTGCTCCAGCAAAATCTTTTGTGTCTCCAGAGCTGCACAGTGCTCAGCCAGAGGTCTGAGCTGCATGAGGCCGAGCAGCAAAGGCACCGACTGACAAGACATGAGCAAGGCACTCCTTAAGCAAGGCCACCGGGGTGGGCTGCACTCTTAACCTGGGCACTATCCTGCAGTGGGTCCATGTTGGTGATCTCATCACATGCACCACAGCAACCAATTACCCTACGAGGATCTCTTGGTACAGGCAATTACGACCTTGAATTTTCAGAAAAACAATGAGCTAAAAAGAAATCACAAGAGAGATTTTTTGCAGATGAAAGTAGAAAAATCCATTGGATATCCAGCATACACCCTATTTCATAACTGCAACAGTATGAAATTTTAAAAGGAAAACCACACTAAGCCATTTCCTGACTCAGAATCCTTTATAAGATTTCTCTGGAGTCAAAGTTCACGAGGACAGCTTGAATCACTCTCACCCTTTCACGCCAGACCACTGCAATTACAAGCTGCATAAGCTGAAGAGACACTAAGTCGTAATGCTGCAGACATTTTTTCTACCAGTTAAAACACTAGGGGTTACTTTTTTGCAATGTTTTCTCTTTGTTCAGAAGTTAAATAATTACAGGCAGTACTTGCAACTACGTGGGAATGAAATAGTTTCATCAATTGCATCATAGCCTTGTTCAACCAGTTACTTCAAGGCAAATTATGTCTATATATTGTGTTCTGTGAGAACAGAAGTGGCCTAGACAGCACACTGATTTAAACTGACTTCATGACAACTACATCTCTACAAGTAATTCTTGTAATTCTGTTCATACTAATAAACCATTTAAAAAAAACGCTAAAACTTAAAGGGCCAATAAGCTCACTTAAACTGACAAAGAACTTCAGTCTTCCAATTCACATGGATTCATTTTGATTCACATGAAACCAGCACTGCCAGAAGCTGAAGAAGTTTGGAGTGGGCGGGTAGGGGGGCGGTGGATGACTCAGCCCATTTAAAAAAACAACCTTTTTAATTTTTTGTAATTAATAAGGAAATATTACTTTGTATAACTTCATTAGTATATCAGTCTCATTAATAGGTATTTTCATTAATAAATATTTAATTTTATCACATTAATAAAATAGTTTTAGGGAGTGTATGTAGCAATGCGAGCCATGAGTTTTGTAACAGGAAAACAGTTTTACAAAGAGGTTAGATCAAATACACAGCATATTTTTATACATATATGGAGTTTGTGTGCATAGGATTTGCTCTCATCCCCATTCTGTAGTTGTTCAAAGACAAACATTTCCAAAACATACAGTATTATCTGTTCTGCAGTTTGAGGAAAAAAAAGCAAGAACCCAAACCTATCTGATCCTAGCACTGGAAAGTTCTGTCTTCCATGGGAATAAAGATTCAACCTACATGCTTCCATTTTTCAACAGCAGACAAAACTAAGTTCTTAACCCATAACGTCACATCTTCACTACATCATCACTGGTGAGATGCTTTATTTTAACTGTCATTTTGCCTCCTGGCACATAAGTCAGTTTCTTAAACAAACCAACCAACTACAACCACAAAATAAAAAACAAAACCAAGAACAAACAACCTTTCAGAAATAAGGGGAACCTGTTTACTAACACCAATAAAATATCATAACCACATTTAAGACTACCCTTTTTTCCCTCCTCCTCACATTATAATCTTATCAAGACAAAAGAGAAATTGGAATATATTTTACTGATTTTATAAACACTGAAATAATTTCTCTTCATTTTTCTGTGACTTTAAAGAACAGGATAAACCAAGTGTTTTCACACCATAACTAAGTAACTAAAGGTGTTCCTAACACTACTGGCACAATAAAAAAGGCACTGGTAAGTATTACATATCCTGAAATAAAGAGTAACTGCTGCTCAGAAAGGACAAAAGCGGTAAGTATTATAAGCTAGGAGAAGTGTCAGGGCAATAACTTGATGAATTAAAAAAACCTCTTCTACATGGGAATTATTCAAATGAGACTGTTAAAACTTTGAAGTGCAAAACTTAACTATAATGCTGGAAGACTACAAAAAAATTCTATTAGCTACTCCAAAAACTGTCTCTCTGAAGTAAGGCTTCAAAGTCCTATTGTAAAATATTAAATAATGAAATCTCCCCAACTCTTTCTGTGCACTGAACAATATGCTTCAAAACTAATTTCATCATTAAAGTGTTTGAAAGAAACACTTTTTAATTAATACACAGAAAATTTTTTTGAACATCATAATAAGTCTCTCACAAAAAATTATATTAAATTGACAGTAAACTAACATTTTATGCTGAAATGAAAGAGTAGGAAAGTCTGGATTTAAAGCTTCTCATAAATCTACCTCAGCAAACTGAGTAAGAATCAGTAACAAGAAGATTAATGATTTTGAAGTTACTGACTGCTTATGTGTTAAATTACATTTCAAAACAAATCCAGAAAACATTATTGCTTCCAGGGAGCTAAACATTTGTATTATTAATTACCTAATGCTGGCTGTTATTACAAACTAATTACAGACTTGTACTTAAACCTGTGAAAATCTGCAGTTTCAGGTCAGAAAAGGCCATGCTGCTTCTTATGTGTAATGGAGGCAAGAATATTTAAAATCCCTACTTTCCTGATAATAACCAAGAGAGACCAAAATGCTTCCATGAATGGCATAAAGTAAAGCAAAAAATGAAGACTGGTGCAGAATAAAACCAAAAAACTGCTCTCTTGATTCCAGGTAATAACCAACAGCAGGTTGCCGTATGTGGAAACTAATTTAAGTATTAGCCTAAAAATAATCTTTTTTTCAGTTAGTAGTCATTGATGCATCCTTACCAAGCTTCAGGCAACAAGAAGGCATATTCATGTGGTGAAGTAGTCTCTGGAAAATTGGAGAGAATTGCCTGCCTGTGTGGAAGTAAAGCTGATCCATGGAAAGTGAACAAAATTTCCAGAGCTCTGACATTGCTTTCCTGAAGAGCAAAACATTAAGTTGGGGAACGACAACTTTAAGATTGATTTAGACTGAAAACAAGCAAGAAATGTAAGCTTAGGTCATCCAACAAACATTTAATTCTAAATTTTTCTTTAGTAATAAGGAAAATCAGAGCCACAGCATTTATTTATTTGCAACCAAACACACCCCCCACCTCTCAAATTCCCACTGAGATTCAATCCAGGTCAAGGGGGGAAGGGGTAATCACATAAGTGCAAACAGCAGTACCAAAACAAAACTACATTCTAGCAAAATAAATATTAATACCCGAGCATAAGTTCTTGCTGAAAGTACAATATTCTGATTTCTGAACTTCTTGAAGAATTCCCCATCGTAGTGCTGTTCAGCTGCATGAGGCCCTCCAAGGATTTCCTTAAAAAAAAAAAAAAAGCCCACACTTACAAAAGATTTTTTTAAGCAAGATTTACAAAAACATCAAAATGCATACACATTTCTTTATCTTAGGATGAATAAGTATTAGGTACATATGGAAAAGCATGCTATTGGTTTTACTTGTTTCATTATGAAAACAGAGGCATTTTTAATTGATAAGCTACCTTATTTTAATTAGGGTTTAGACATTAGTTACAAAGTGATGTGGTAGATGTCATTACATAACTAGTGCCAGCTGCAAAGATAAAATTTAAAAAACTAAGCAAAATACAGTTTGAAATTCCAAAAGCTTTCACCTTGGTAAGCTCACAGAAGAAAGATTCATTAGCAAATCTGAACAGAACTTGCTAATTAGACTGATGGAAATAGCAGTAACCTTGCACCAACTCCACATCTCATGTTATTACATAAAATATCTGCAGGGAACTAAGGTAGGTTCGAAGCGGGCTTGTGCCCAACCATACGTCTCAACTCAACACTAGAAGCTGGCCACTTGGAAGAGTAAAGCAGGAGACAGCTTGAACAGAAACCTATTCTTTTCTCAAGCAAGACACTAGCATTTCAAGAAGACTATCAACATTAATACTATAATATGTAACAAAAAAAAAAGATGATGTTACAGAAAAATTACAGGAATACCTACAGAATGAGAAACCAAAGGAACCGTAGCCAGTTACCAAGCGTCCTCACCTCATAGGTTTCAAGGCGATCAAGGTAAGTTAACAGCTTCAGCCTGCTACGACAGAGTTCTTTTTGTTCCAGTGTCAGCCTGTGTTCAAAACAGGGATTTTCATGTTTGCAACTAACATTGTACATCGTGCATATGAAGACAATGGTTACACATTTTAATGACTTTGTGCACTGGAATATATCAAGAAATTAAATAAACTGAGAACCTTGACACAATATAATGCCAATTAACATTTAAAACACTGTTAGGAGTAAAATACATGAGAGTAACTACATTCTTGCAAGTGTGTAGTTATAGTAAACCTGTAACTCTGGATAAAACATGGCCCAACATTTCATTTACTTTGAGAAGTTTACTAATAATAGCAGTTCTTGACGCTTCTTGGCCTCTTTTTCCTTTCTAGTATCTACTTCTTCATCTGGTGACAAGAAGTCTTCATAGGGAATTTCAATGTCTACCTCCCCAGGTAAGATAAATCTGGAAGACAAAACCAACAACGTAATCAATGCTGATAAATAAACCCCATAACAACAAAAACATATGACAAACTGATTTTTGAATAAACATACTAACATAGCTTTCCATTTATGTCTTGACTAAAAATCTAAATTTTCATAGAAAAAGACAACACTGAGCTTTGCAGCAGCACTCATAACATGCCAACAAGAAGCATCATCTCTTGTTTCCACTCCCTTTTAACAACAGAAGACCATTACACCAATTAAGACATGAAACAAAACGCATTTATACAGGTAATTGCAGATTCCAGAAGTGGCAACAGAAACAGATTCTCAGAAAAAAGTTCTCTATGATGAAGAAAATCAAGGGCACCCACAGAAGAGGAAATATGCAGTATAACATAAAACAGTGATTTTACATTTTACAATTTTACAACGGTAAAATGAGAACAGGCACCTTAAGGATATCTTTAGAATAGTTTGATTCAAAGCACTGCCTTTATGTCCTGCAAAAGCATCTTGTCATTTTCATTAGAGCTTGACATAATTTCACTAAATTATTAGAAAAGACTTCATACACCATTCTTTCAAAACAAACAAAAAAATACTCTTCCCTTACCTGCCGCCATCTTCTCCTTTTCCTACGGCCACAAGAGCCTCCAAGTCTGTGCCTTTCAAGCCATACTGAAGCAGCTTCTTAGCAGCATCCACATTCTCTGGAACTCTTTCCAAGCACTCATGAAGAACCCATGCACGTTTCTTAATTTTGCTCTGTCCAAGAACAATAGTATAGTCACAGTTTTACATGCTTAAATCCAAAGCAACTACAGACATTAAAATCTAGCATGTTTCTTCCACTTAAGAAAATGTTGAATTAATCTAATGATTGACAATGTGAACCCATAAAAAGAGGTGAGAATGGAAATACATATATCCCTCCAAGTACATCTGGCAGAAAAGGGCACAAAAATGCCAAATGACTTTGCAGAACTTTCACAAACAGTAATTTCTATTCCAGTTGTATTCCCTAATTGGTACCACTCCTGCTCACACTAAAAAAAATGCAATGATTTGGGGTTAAAATGCAGTTCTTACAGAATCACAGAATGGTTTGGGCTGGAAGTGACCTTAAAGATCATCTAGTTCCAACCCCCCTGCTATGGGCAAGGACTTCTTATAAAGCAAGTGATTCTGCAACAGCACTAGAGTAATTTTTAGTATCAACATCTTCACATGCCAATAGGATTCTGTGACAGAAATGACACACCAGGGTCAGAAAATATTGTTGGCTGTATCTGATGATCTTCAGTTGAGATTAGATAGTGCATAGAGAATGGCTAGTTGTAAACATCTTATTTTGACATTCAATTAATATCTGACATGAAAAAAAAAAATAGATTATATTTCTCTTGATGGCTTGCACAGCACCCTTGTGTTGTGCAGCTCTGACAATGCTTGTCTGATGAGTTTGAAGTTCTTCTTCCAAGCCAAAAAACCCCATGCTGGATTCTACTGAAAAGCTCCAGTTACAGGAACCCGAGTTCACTCTAAATTCTGTTGTTCAAACTTTGCTCTATAGCTACTGATATCAACTTCACCTTCCCATTTAATTTTCTAAAATACTTAGAAGTTATTTAAATGCTTTATATTTCCAATTATTATTATTCATTTGCCAGGCAACAATCCACTGCTGCGTGTGGAGGAGAGATTACACCAGAGAAAGCAAGCTGCTATTAACAGAAATTAGAAGTTACTTGAAAGGCAGTATTTCCATTAACTTAGAAGGTCTCCAGATCAGGCCTTCAGTTAAATGAACAAGATCGCTCTGTTCCACATGACATGAAATGGAATTTTCAGGACAGGTCTCCAAATTGCCACCAATTTATGTTGCATAAATTAGAACACAATTGAGGATTCAATTTCTGTAAAGATAACGCAGCCATTCTGATAAGAAAGCCTGAAAGTCATAAAAAACAAACCCACCAAGTAGTCTTGAATTGAAGCAACATTAACAGCTGACTTCCTCCACTGTCTTTGATACACAAGATCAGAATCGAGGCCGTATGCTTGAGCCAAAGACAAAGCTTCCCCATATTCTTCATTATCAATCTAAAAAGAAAACACATGAACGTAATCAGATTTTCATATTAAACAATCCATTAGTAAATCTGTGTTTTGAAACAGGGAGAGGGATAATTACTGTGGGTATGCTTAAGCAACTAGGAAAGAGAAGGGGCTCAAGATACAGATGAGTACACCTCAGATTTGATGGACACCTCCAGAAAATCAAATTTTTTCCCCTCAAGAAAAAGGAAGGATTAATTTAGGTAACCAGTATGAATGACATCAGTTCCCCCTGGAAACACTAACAGCTACAGAGTGGGCTGGTTTACCTTCAGAACAATTGAAATGGCCTGAACAAAGTACTGCCTACAGTAGTCCTAAATATGAAGAAATATCTGTTCAGTAAGAGTGAATTACAGGCCTAATTTGTATGTAAGCATGAAAAAACCATGCAAGTAAACTACATTCGCATCAGAGTATAAATTAACCCATCCCCTGGCCAATAACAAGCTAAACTTACTTAATTCAATATATTTACCAGGTCTTTCATCACTTGTAAACATACACATGAGTACAAGTCTGGCTAAACTAATAATGCACAGTGTCTCCCTGGTGACCTGCAAACATAATCTCATTTGATTTTATACATTCCTAATTTTAAACAATGATCCCTTCAATTAGGTAACACAGTACACTGTCAACTAAGAGATCCTTAGAATTATGTGCCTAAACCCTTCTCTTAATATAGGAAAAAATAAAATAAAAGTTATTAAGATATTTCTAAACAAAAGAGAAATATGACCTTTCCTTCTATACTTACTTTCCTCTGGTACAGTTCCTCTGGAGTCGTGGATCTCAAACTGACAAGGCGGAAATTCTTTGTAATAGTACGTGGGCGTTTCCGTGGAGGAGCAAATCGTTCCATTTCAGTCACAAAGTACAGGCCTTGCTTCAGGTAGCTGAAGTATCTGTCCTTAGCAGAAGTTTCATCATCTGAGTCAGAGTCATCTTCTCCCTCATCTTCATCATCAGGCCTGCTCTCCAAGCGTAATCTTTTTGGAACAAGTTTTACCTCACACTGCACAGAAAATATGAATATGAAGCGCCCACCCCGTACTCCTCAACTAGTTTGGCGAGAATTGAGAACATCTCCACTTCCAGTACTATAAATTTCAGAAGCAACATACTTCCTCCCCTTCTCCTTTCAACTCTTTATTTCTCAGCTTGCTTAACATGCTTGACAAACCCTGACTGCATCTGTCTCCCAGGTGTGAGGCTTCATCCGTTACCTCCTGAAGCAAGAGTGAAGGCTTCTTAGCAGTAACCTGTTATGACACTCAATGTCCTACACCACCCGAGAAAGGACAGAAACATGGTGGCACCTTTGTACGCTCTTATAAAGTTTACTGCAGCGTAGAGCAGTGCGTTCAATTCTTAGCTATTCAAAGCAAGGTTTATTATTTTAAACTGTTGTTTAAAATGAATATACCTCCTGAAGCAAGAGTGAAGGCTTCTTAGCAGTAACCTGTTATGACACTCAATGTCCTACACCACCCGAGAAAGGACAGAAACATGGTGGCACCTTTGTACGCTCTTATAAAGTTTACTGCAGCGTAGAGCAGTGCGTTCAATTCTTAGCTATTCAAAGCAAGGTTTATTATTTTAAACTGTTGTTTAAAATGAATAAACCTATTTCATTGTAATTGAAGAGCATTTTTCTTATTTTCAAAGAAAATTCTGGTTAGCTTCATCATGTTCTACTCCTTCTGGAATCCTACTAAATATGAACAACAAAAAATATCTCTTACAAGGCTTTGTCTTAATTTAAATGTGCTCCTTATTTTGTTTTAAAGCATCAGTTCCAAAATGGGAGAAGGATGCTTGTAGTACTCATCAAATGCAATAACATACAAAGCAGTAAAAACTGTCAACACAAACTGTTTCCTGCAGCAAGATTCCTCTCATTCAGACTCAGCCTTCTAGAAGTTTTGTTACGACAATCCAGAAGTTATTTATTTGACAACCAAGTTTTAATTCAGACAAGTTGCAGGAAGTTCAGAAGTCCCCTGCAATACGTATCTAGAGATACGGAAATAGAATCACTTTTACTCTTAGTAATAGCAATGTGTGGTGTTTTTCTTAACCACGCACACAACACCTGTAGGATTACATATACAAAAGCTAATTGTTTCTACTGCATTCCCAAAAGATTTGCACCAGCCTGTGCACATTCCTCACCTCCAGACTTAGAAATCCTCCGTCGTGAGCTGAAGTGACCTGAGGAGAACTCTCAAACCATTCACATGACTTCCCCAGCAAGTTTCTTAACGTCTTGACTGATGACACAGTCAATGCACCAGAGCAGCGAGCCAGGATGATAGAATTATCTGCCCACCAATTTACATCTATCAAGGGGTAATAGGATTCTTTATCTAAAATAGATAAACAAATAAGAAGGCACCATAAAAAAAAAAAAAGACAACCTTAAAACACCAGATAAGAACAGAAGTGACTTCAATTATTAAGAGATTTCATGTCCTATTTTAACAAAAGTTTACTAATGTATATGCATCCTTGGTTCAATATGTTTGTATCTTAGATCAACTGTATTTTACAAATATCAGTTCTGCATTAAATAAATGTGTTGTAAAAACAACACTTAATTTTGGATGTAATCAGTAAACAGATTTGTCCAAAATAGGACAAATTTTAGATATTTGATAAAGATCTGCTTCAACACTTCCCAGGCCCTCCTTGACCAAGTTTTCCTGGCTACAAACATAATACTGATGAAAACCAGAATAGGTACACTCCTTTTAAGGACAAGTGACAACTATGAACGAGGCTCCTGAAACAGCCTACAAGGTAAGGTTTTTAAGAATATTAAATCAACAAAACAAACAAAACATCACCATGACTAAGGATGGCAGCTATGCCATTTCTCTGACTGTCTTGATTATGGTAACCAGATGTTGGGATAAAATGTTTACCACAATTAGTTCAATTTGTTTATTACAGTGTCATTTCCCACCTCTCTGATGAAAAAGTTCTTTCCCCAAACAGCACTGAGGAACAGATCAGCTTATCACTTTTCTGTCATTTCAGTGCTTAGTCAGCAGCCTACCCATGAAGGACATATGAGTTAACCCAAAGACAGAATCACCAAGAAAAATAGTATAAAAACACAGATATTTTAATAATATAGATGTATACAAGTGGTAGTGAATGGATCAAGGGAGATCTTGTCAGTCTTGGAAGAGCCACATAATAACCAGATCATAAATGGCTGCACATAGTGGCCTGAATTTTGGGAAAAGAATAGAGACTGGCATGAGGCAAATCCACTCAGAGGAAACAAACCCTTTTGGTTTAGAATTTTAAAATAATTTCTTTAAATTACATTAACTTTCAAGATTTATTAGGCATTCATAGAAAGAAAAGGTGAATGTACATTTAGGTTTTAGACTGTGGACTCCAATAATGTGTTACCTACAGTATTATGTTGTAGTGGCTCCTGACACAAGCTGAGACATCTGCTGTATGTTCAGTATTGTACAGAGTCATAATCACATGATTAATAATAAATGAATCCCTGTATTAACTAAAATATCATCTTATTTATAGTCATGGCTACAAAAACATTCCTACGAGAGGATTTTATAAAAACCTATTGCAACACTCATTCAGCTATGCCATGCTATAAATCCAAATCATTCATATAAATTTTAGCAACTATGCTAATTGAAATTTAATTAAGCTATTTCAGGTCTTCATGTATTTGTGTAAATATTATTAACTACAAAATGGTATAAAAAAAATGATCTAACTGTACCACACACCTTTTATTTTCTTTCTTTTTTCACTAGAGAGTCTCCAGTCTGGGTTGATCTCATCATAGCCTGGCTAAAAAAAAAAGTGCGAGACCAAAAAAAAAGCATTATATGCAAGTAAATCTTTGTAAGAGGCAATCTGTTTATTTACTCCATTGTTGACCCACTCATTTTTCAATTAAAGGCTGCCCAGAAATTCAAACTTTTCCTGAACATAACATGTACAGCTGCTCCAGTGACATTGTACTTTTCTCCAGACAGTTAAATTTTAAAAAAGGAAAAAAAAAGCAGAAAAGACTTCTGGATTCCTAAAACACCTTACCAGAAAACAAGAGTACCATCAGACCTGACCTAGTCAGCAGTGAACAGTAATAATACCCTAAGGATTTCTGAAATGAAGGCTCTTCAGCAATCAGAAGCCCACCAAGTGTTGGCTTTTCATATCTATACACAGGACTGCAAATATACAAAAAGAACCTGCAGAACAGTCCTTCTGTTCGCTGTGTATGTTCCTGACGACCAGCCCACTACAGTGCTTAAGTATCTATTTTGGTTATTTCCATAATTATAGAGCTCCTTTAAAGACCAGTGCAGCAAGAGAAGTATTACTTAATGATGCACTGCAACATTTAGAATTAGTAAGATTTTGCTGTTGTTTTTTCAAACTTTATTTAGTAATTTCAGAATAGATGGGAACTACACAAGTATGACAGTAATCCTGTCATGACAGTAACACTGCAATCCAGTGGCAGTACAGGTAGATTAAACAGCTCAGACAAGCGAAGCAGTCTTGGCTCAAGCAGAATGTGATTTTTCAGACTTAATAAAGCACAGGTATCTGAACTTCTCTCATCTCCTAGGAAAACACATCTCCAGAGGATTAAGATATATACTGCAAGTTTCTAAACATCTACATCCTTCTTACCTGATCAGTTTGGTCCCATTCTCCTTGTTGTCTGAGAGACGGAATAGACCAGATTGTCAGTTTTCCTGAGAAATGAATAGCTGCGAGAAGAGCTCCATCAGGAGAAAGATTCATCTTGAAAACTCCATCCTGCCAAACATGATGTCAAAGTGGGAAAAAAAAAAAAAAAAACAGCAAAACAAACAAACACGCAAAAAAACCTCACACACACACGGAATACCTAAAAAAATCCCTAAAACTCTAAATTACTTTTTCTATTTTAGAAAAAATAAATTGTACAATCTTCCATCCTGAAAATTTAATATGTTTTAAATTTTTGTTAAAACTATGCTAAAAGTTAGAATTAAGGTAAAAATATCAATTGTGACATGGAAGAGTAAAAGCAACCTGCATAAAGAAAGAACAACACTATCTTAATACTAACAAATCATTAGGAACGTCAACTCCTGTATCACACACTGTTATACAGCAAATATCTGAAAGCGAGGCATTCCTAGAAGAACACCGCAGGTGGCAATGCAGACCTACTTGGAGGAAAAACGGCAGGTGGTTCTCTGTTCAGAGAAAACATTCAGCAGCCTCGTTTTTTTACTACCCTGCCTCTCAGATCCACCCAAGGAGGACTATTAATATACACAACGTAGTACAGCTCTTCCTCCCTGCAAGCAAACTTTTGGGTGGGCATTATTACAATTTTTTAAAAAAATACAATTTAAAAAAAGAGCAAGGGGGTGGACGAGATACAAGAGACACACAGATAAAGAGATCTTGAAGGAGAACACTGTTCATTACAGGACAATGAATCTGAATTTAAGAATCTCTTGGGTAACATTAGACAATAGCAAACATCAGATTAGGTCCACACAGAAGAAATAATTCAACATCTGTAAGTAAAACTTCATCAAGGCTATAAAAATTCTCCTGGATGAAATTTTTCTTCAGCTCTGGATATCTTAAGAGGCAAAATCTACTGCAAATAAAGTATTTCCTTAAGGACTCACGAACTCCCACACAACTGAATCTATACACTAGTTCCATGAGACAAAGGCCTCAAATATACTCAGACTTTGAAGTCAAACTTGGTGTCCCTGGCAATGCATAACAGTTTCCAAAAAGACTATTAGTGTTTTTCCCCCTGCCCTCAACACTTGTATGTCTTCCGAAAGATCATTAGCTTCTCAGAGAGCCTAGTCTTCACTGAGAGCAGGATGAAGACTCCCAAAATGCACATGGTTTATGAAAATCTCACTTTGTTAGTGCCATTTTCTTTTTGAAGCTTCCTAATAAAAATTCTACTACAGTAATGTTAGAACTGTTCAAATCTGCAGCTAATCGACTTTTGAGTCAATGCATCCCCTCTTGGAAAACACTCCAACACAAATGAAGTACATAAAAGTTACTAGACATCCATATGATTAAGAAGCTTTAATGGAGCTTCTACAGCACATTAGTGGTCACTATCATTTGAAGAGAACTGTTCTTCTAGGGTTTGTTTATTTATAGTTTCTATTATTTTTATTTTATTTCTTAGGCTGTTTGAAGTTCTAGCTATGCCACAGACACAATGATGATCAAGTAATCCGCTCAGTGTTGTACAGTGGTTTGCAGCTAATTAAGAGTACTAGTTAAATCCCGTCTTAAAATACGTTTTTAATTGAAAATGAGAGCATTAGGGGTTTTTTTAAAACCCTTAATATAAAAAAATACAAATTCTTAATATAAAAAAATACAAATTCTTAATCAGCTAGAATACTGCAATCTCTATTATAGTTTGCCAAGGCATTGTACACACCTGCTAGAGGCAATTCTTTCCTTACAATCAAGTTGCATGCACAGATGACAAAGAACAAGAGACTCTTAAAGGACTCAGAAAAACATAGCTAAAACATATAATCCATTCAGGTAAACCATGATGGGTATACATCATGGATCTTAACAAGGGTTAAACCTTTACTCAGTAGTCTGTAATAATTCTGTTGCTGTTAAATTTAGATGTTGGGTGGCCATTAACACATTCAAATTTACCACCTGAGCATTGTTATCAATAGAGCTTAATCAGTCCTTTGGCAACGCAGGCAATGCTGCACCAGTAACCAGCTTGTCAGCTTAAGGGAACTGCAGAACAAGACACTGAAAGCCTCAGCAGGTTGGCACTTCACCTTTTCTAAGTGTCATTTAAATCAGCAAAACTAAGAATCAAATCCCAGTATAGCTAGTTCTAATATTCAAGTCCTCCAGCTGCCGTGCCTGTCTCACATTAGCACTGTTGCCAATTCCCCACTAAGAATATAAACTATACCTCACATATTTAAACGATAATCTCTGAAATCTGATTAAAACATTCAAGGATTAATAGCAATTTCTACTTTCTTTTGTAAATTTAGTAATGGTAAGGGTAGTGATGTTGAAGTTTAGCACACCTACACTCAGTACTACCCTTTCAGTAAAAAAAGTTTACTTCAGCCCTCTCTTCTATATCTTCAGTGAAGGAAATAAAATATCTCTCCTTCCCACCCTTGAGAAAGATTCCGAAAGATTTGTTTTCCCCTTCCAATCCAGCATGCAATTTCTTCTTTTAACCAGTCACCTAAACATCCCAAAAATCTATTAAGGTAATTTCCAAAGTCCATGTAACTTCAGAACAGCCATTTTTACTCTCAGGAGGACACAGTGAGAGAAGTAGACAGATCCTTTACTGTTTTTTCCTTGTAAAGCAAAAGGGAAAACAAATTTTTTACAGGGAGGGAAAGGGGGATAAAAAAAATGGTATCGAACAAGGCCTACACACACCTAGTGGAACAAGAGACAGGAGAAGGTGGTGCAGTACTGTGCGGGTAGCTCCTAAAGGTACGTAGAAGAAAGCCACGATCACTGTGTGAAAAGCCTTAGAAATGCAGAAAGCACGCACCTACACTGCAGCACGACACTCAAGATGTAACAGTCATTCATCCAGGGGAGAGGAGAATACAAGACCCATATCCAGGGTTTGTTAAGAACAAGGTGATTCCGACCAGCAGTTTCATTATGTTCACATCTGCTCTGCTAGTACGAGTCTGACCCATAATAAACCTTTGAAGCTACTTAGCAGAATGTTTCCGCAGTATTTCATAACAGACACTCAAAATTAAGTGTTTGTGTCTGCCCTATTTAAGACATGAATTATGAGTTTGAATTCACTTATTTTTTCTTCCCCATATTGCATGAAAATTTTGGGATACAAGGTGAGGGATTTTGTTTCCTAATGGGAGTGGGGTAGTGCAGAAGGCTGGGGTTTGGAGTTCCTTTTATTTCTCTCTGGAGTATATTTCAGAAACACTGTCACAATGATGTAGACTCTCTCCTTGTAGAGTATGTAACACATCTAACATGCTATGACCATTACATTCACTAACAAATAACTAGCTGCCTTTTAACACTTCCCTTTTGGATTAATAGCTTACATTTAATATTGAACTCTACATTCTAGACCTGTTCCTGCCAGTACACTGGAAATCCAAGATTCAAGCTTCAGCAGATTAACTAATTGGATTTTTTTTAAAAAGCCAAATAAATGGCAAGCTACTCCACTTAATGCTAAAAGCTTATTATTTTTTATAAGTTTATAGAAATGTTAATTCTTAAGTTACATAAATTAAAAAACTACTTTCAATCAGTCTCTCAAGTAGTCATTAATAAACAATTAGTAAAAACCATTAGAGGTAGACCTAGACCTTAATACCTGTTCTGTTCCCCGCCTGCTGTAAAATCTTAAATTCATAAACCTTAATAATCCTCTTCTCTGTGCCTGTAAGAACAGAAACATATCATACAATGAAAGGCTAGCTCATACATTGTTTTATGCAAAAGAAAATACCTAAAGCACTAAAAAAACTCTGCAGGATTCTTTAAACTTACAGACGACTTCCTATTTTAAAATAAAGTAAGGATAATAAAATGCAGTTTGTATAACTTGGCCCATTTCATTAGGTATCATGCCACAGAAAAGCACTACTCATTTGCAATAAAATTAACAGCTTGCTCTTAATACTAAGCAATACGTATATAAGAGTAAATACTGGAATTTATCCTAGTATACCATAAATTGATTTCAGCATATCCACGTCAGTTGTCAGTAAATCAACCATTTACTTCTACTAGAAGCAGAAATAGTCGAGTCAGACTTAAACTGAAACACTTACTTCAGGTGTGCTGCCTTTTGTTATGAAGTAATAAAAAGATAAAATAATGGGATTTTTATTTTCCAGAGACAGGTAACATACCCCAGTATGTACCTATGAAGTTTGTATATTTCCACACTACAAAGAAATTGTTTGTTTCTTGTGGATTTCTTTGTTGTTGTTTTTTTGTGGGTTTGGGTTTTTTTTCTAAACCACAAGTGATAATCAAGAACTTAGAAGTTCAAATCATACTAGAGAAAAGGCAAAAATAGATGGGGTGGGAGAGAACTTACTACACATTCATAGAATCATGGAATCACAGAATGGTTGGGGTTAGAAGGGACCTTAAAGATCATCTAGTTCCAACCCCCCTGCCATGGGCAGGGACACCTTGCACTAGACCAGGTTGCTCAAAACCTCATCCAGTCTGGCCTTGAAGACATCCAGGGATGGGGCATCCACAACATCTCTGGGCAACCTGTTCCAGTGCCTCACTACCCTCTCTGTGAAGAATTTCTTCCTGACATCTAATCTAAACCTCCCTGATTTCAATTTATTTTTCAATTTATACCCATTACCCCTTGTCCTATCACTACATATCATAGCTTATACCAAAACATTGCATTAAATTCCGCTTTCAAGATTCGTATTGAACTTCCAGTTAGATAAGTCTGCCAGTGATAATATCTGGTAAAATGAGGAAACATACTTACTGTTCTAATGTCATCTTCATAACTAGTGACCTGTTTATAATGGGGAGAGCCTGACAGAACTCTCCAAGCCGATATCCCACAATCAGCTGCTTTAGATACTCCATCTTCATCTGTTTCACAGCCTCCTACAAGCAGAAGTCTGTAAAATATAAGACATATTCTGGTTCCATATACTGCCACATAAATGTTTGTGGTTTTTTTTTTTTTTAATTGTCATAACTCAGAACTTCACCAGTTTGCTTGCAGTAACAAAAGACTAAATATATTAAGATACCTATCAGCCCTAATAAGCTCTAAACTTCAGGGTGTTTATCCATAGATAAAAGGATTTAAATCTTACTTGAGTAACCTTGTTACTGGTGACATTTATCCTCACCCATTCTCATCTCTAAGCTTTCCAGTTGAGGCATAATTCCAAACATTTAAAATAAAATATGGGTGGCTACAAATTTAAGTTCCTTTCCTGCCCTCAAAGAATGACAACAATTGTATCTTAAGCTTATGAAAAGTTCCACTTGTTCTATTTAAGCATTACATTTTCATTTATTCAGGTGTGGTACAAGAGCTACTTCTCTTTCATTGAGGAGCCAAATGCATCAAGGTTTTTCAGTTTTGTTTTCTAAAGCCACCCTAACAATTATGTTTCCATTTTTTGTTACACACAGTAAATAGTACTTCAAAAATTTTGAGGAAACTTGCAATTATTGCTTATTACCACTAAAATGTATCAATATGTCTTCCCTTGAATCCCTTTTACCTTATTAACAAGCAGTTTTACATTTAACTAATGATTGCTTTGACAAAACCTTTGAAAACAGATGTCTACGTTTGTTTGGAAGCATCATTTTAGTGAACAACCCATCAAAAAGTAAAAGTATCTGCAAAAAAGGCACGGACTGAAAAAGCAAGAAGTTCACCGGAGAACACTGCTGTGTCTAGTTTGCATTACTCTGGAAATGCTACCACCTAGCGGCTAAGGCTCACATAGCTCAGCTGTGATGGGAGAGTACTCCGTAACATTCCCTGCAAAAGCCAACCGAAATAAAAAAAAAAAAAAACACCACCACACCTTTCCAGGTTTAACCACTTTTAATAGCTCAGTAAAACCTAACATTCCCAGGTCTCATGCTATTCACAAACATACAGCAAGATGACTTTGACTTAACAGACTGTTAGCATCCATGGTATCTGAAGAGTTTTAGTTCTTTTGTGGTGTAGAGAGTTGCCTAGGACAGCAAAACAGAAATCACTTTGTGCTGGTTTTACATGGGACAGAGTCAATTTTCTTCACAGTACCTGGTATGAGGCTGTGTTTTGGATTTGTGCTAAGAATATTGATAACACTGGTGGTTTTATTTGTTGCTAAGGACAGTTGTTGCTTTATAACTAGTAAACGACTTTTCCAGCTTCTGATTATTGACCTGTGGGAGCGAGTCCAGAGGAGGCCACGAAGATGCTCAGAGGGCTGGAGCACCTCTCCTCTGATGAAAGGCTGCAAAAATTCGGCTTGTTCAGCCTGGAGAACAGGAGGCTCCAGGGAGACCTTATTGCAGCCTTCCAGTACCTGAAGGGGCTACAAGGAAGCTGGGGGGGGGACTTTTTATAAGGGCCTGTAGTGACAGGACAAGGGGCAACATACTTAAATTGCAAATGGAGAGATTTAGATTGGGTATCAGGAAGAAATTCCTCATGGAGAGGGTGGTGAGGCACTGGAACAGGTTGCCCAGAAAAGCTGTGGATGCCCCATCCCTGGCTGTCTTCAAGGCCAGGCTGGATGAGGCTTTGAGCAACCTGGTCTAGTGGAAGGTGTCCCTGCCCATGGCAGGGGGGGTGGGACTAGATGATCTTTAAGGTCCCTTCCAACCCAAACTGTTTTATGATACTGCACCTGTGTTCCCAACTTCTTCTCTCAAAGAAGCGGGAAGGGGACCCAGCCACAACAGCTGACCCCAACTGACCAAAGGGACATTTCTTTCCATAAAATGCCATGCTCACTATGTATGCTGGGAGCTGGGCCAAGGGTAGGCCGTATCTCTGGCTCTGGCTCTTAGTCAGTGGGTGGTAAGCGGTTGTATTATTTGTTTTCTTTTCCATTAGGCTCACTACATATTACTAGTATTGTTAGTATTGTTGGTATCATTATTTTATTTAATTTCTTTTCAATTAAGCTTTTCTTAACTCAACCCATGAGTTTCCTTGTCTTGTCCTCCAATTCTCCTCCACTGGAGGAAGGGGAGGTTGAGCAAGCAGCTGGGTGATTCTTGACTGCAGGCTGGGATTAAATCATGACACACACTCCCCATTTTCCACAAAAACAGCCATAGGAAACTGTCAGTCCACTATCATAATTAACAGCAAAACGTGTAATTTTGCATTGTTCTTACAATCAGTAAGATAAGCATAGCATGGCTAAGAGTAATTACTTCTCCCTTAAGGAGGTGCTGTAATTGTAGAATATGTTTGTTTCTGGCTGAGCATCCATGATGCAGTGGTAGTATACCAAAAATGCTCTAGTAGAAGAAAGAAACCACGTAATCATTTAATGAACAGACAGATTCCTATCAGACTCATATTTCAGATTCTTGAAAACTGGTAACCTGAATAGCACATGGAAGCAAACATAATTCTTGAGTAACTAGCCTAAGTTTGTAGCAGTAAAATAGAAACAAAGCAGACACAAAATTCGCCTCTTAGAGCTTCCCAGTAGATATCTAGCAAAGCAACTGGGTTATGAAGATGAGAACAATTAGCAAAGCACAGTACTAGAGAATCAGTGAGAGAACCCCAACACAGAGCAGCAAGGGAGGGCTGTACTTCAGTATTACGTAAACTGCAGAAGAAACCATAACTACTCCTTGTTAAATAGACAATACTCAGTTTGCTGTTGCTCAGTGAGCATAGCAAACCTAGTGTGAGAATATCGAAGTCCTATTCCTACCTTGTTCAGAAAAGAGGTGTGTACTGTAAGAGAAGACCACATTAAGCCTCTTATGCGACAAACTTTACATCTTAAATTAATTTAGGTTGCTTCACATTTAAACAGTTTCCAACCGTTTGGTTTTGATACTGGCTGTTCATTCTGGTCAATTGGTTGGACAATTGTCAAGTAAATATTTGGACAGGAACTCAGAGGAGTTTACCAAGACACCACTTCAGCCAAAAAACTAGTAAGAGTGCTTTGTTCTACAAGTCATACTAAGCACAAGCTTGATCTGAAGATATCGCTGGTATCAGAACTCAAAGACTACAGCGGTTGATTAAAAATAACAATAATGGAAAGGCAGACATTGAAAACCAGGGTATTTAAGCAATTCCATACTCAAGCAACTGAGGAAATCAGAAGCAACAAGCAGGACAATACAGCAAGTATTGGGACATCAACAAATACTATAAGCTACTTGAGCAGGTTGTTATTCTTTTATGAAGAATGTGACTTGAACCAAGGAGGGTTTGAAAAGAATAGCATCCATCCTTCAGGAATGTGGAAAACAACCACACAAGAGGTACAGCCACCAATAAACAACACAGACCTAGACAAAATATTTTAATATCAAATTTTCTGCTGATTACTGGGGAAAATACACTTGGAAAGAGAAAAATTTCACAGATTAAGTGTCATACACTTAATAATCCATTTGCTTGTTTCCTTGCTGCAGGTGTGTTTTTTTCCCCTTCTCCCTGACATTTCCATTCTGCAACTTTCCTCTGCCTAGAGCGTTCTATCGGAGAAGCTTGACGCACTGCCGCTGATCAAAGACTGTAAGAGCTGCCCCCAAGTCGTACAAAAGCCATCTTTTAGACATGCTACATAGATCTTCTGAGGAACTTCAAGTGAAAACAAGCAAGTAACAAGTTTTCAAATATCTTGCAGCACATACCTCTACCAAACAAACGAACTTTCAGCAAAGACATATCATGCCACATAAAATTCCTTGTAACAGCTCAAATACGTGTTTTGCTCTAAAACCTCTCTACCCTGCTGTACATGATGCAGTTTATGTCCATTTTAGCCAGTCAAGAAAAAACATGTTAGGGTACTCACATCTGACCACACAGTCTAACATCCATGAACATTAAATCACATCTAAAACTCTGAAAGATACTGGACAGGTCAATCATTATGCATAAAATGATGAATTTCCTAACTTTTTTTTAGCACAAAAAGCAAGTTTCACATGTGTCTTTTTCACAGTCAGACCATGAGGAAAGCTTTAAAAAAATAAAATTTAAAAAAATTAGTAGGCAAGATCTTCATAAAAATCACTACAATACAGCTGTGAATTCCTAATAACCAAAAGACAGAAAGCATACTCTTCAGGAAAACTAATTTATTTGTAGTCCATCTATAGGCACCTAAATTCTTCCATAAGCAACACGTCACTGAATTAAAAATTCCAACAGCATCAGTGACTAGAACTCAATTACAATTGACCACACTGTGCCAGGGGTGACTAAGAGACAAATAGGAGCACAAAGACCAAGAGAAGAATTGTCAGTAACAGTGACAGCAGTAGCTCCAAAACTGCCTGAACGAACTCTCAGAAACTCTATCAAGACAAATATTTTCAAAGAAATTTTGGAAAAACTGTCACATGCAGTGAAACATATTTATAATTCAGAAGTATCTTTTAGGATAAATGAAACCCAGTGACAACTGGAATGAAGATGTCATATCAGTTTAGACACACACACAAAAACACAACCTCCAGACAAAAAGCCTTCTCCCAGGACTGCAGAGAAATTCCTCATGGCAGCACGTACTTAAAATTTTAAAAAGCTTTTCAGAAAGCAAAATGCAACAGCAGGGGCAGAAACTATGAAGATAAATAACACAACTGGCATCAAAAGAAAACGAAAGGTACTCCTGAGAGCCTCAGCAAAGATCTTGCCTTGTTTACCAATTATTTTTTCAGGACTAGGCAAGAGATGACTCCAAAACAACAACCTGACAGGTAGACTGGGAGCAGCAACAGGAGAGGGGTTTTTTTCCTGTTTACATTTTCAGGGTTTTTAAGTTAGCTCAGTCTGAAGAAGATACCATGCCAACAACTTTTTTTGTCCCGGTAATGTAAGAAACTACTTTTCTTGGCAACATGCTTGCGTTTTTAAATCACACCATATGCCGCAAAGCATAAAACCTTTGAGTCACAAGGCAATGTTAACTGAGTATATGACACTTAAAAGTAACTCCATGTCTATCAGACTGTTATGGACATCAAGACCTATTGTGCTGGGTTCAGCCAGGAAAGGGTTAAATCTCTTTACTAGGAAGTAAGTAGTGGCTGCTAGGAAGCTGTGTTCCTTGATGCAGGGAGCAGTACTGATAAGTTCTTAGCTGGCACTGAGGAATGTCTGTACCAGTTTCAAGGTCTTCGCTTCTGATACTGCAGCTGCATTCTCAGCTCTCGTGGTCTTGCTACTGAGAGTGCTGGGAC
>NW_010253198.1:0-37709 GCF_000690775.1 Eurypyga helias | reverse complement strand
TATTCTGTTCTATTCTATTCTATTCATCTGTTGTCAGTTTTCCAGTTTTTCAGCTTGCTTCTGGCAGCTGTAGTCAATGGGGCAATATATAATACCTCTTGCAGTGATATATGTGAAATTACATATGAAATTGTTTTACCCCAATCTAAAATATCCCCAATGCCACAGTGTGTGAAGGCATGGTTGTTTCAGTTCCAGGTGTTGTGAAGAATGGGGTTTCTTTTGTTAGAGATGAAAACATCTTCACATTGGATCTGGTTTTCTTCTTCTTCATAAAAGAAAAAAAATAAGTTGAGCAATATATAGTTATCCTTATCTATAGGGTTCAAATGGATTGATTTTTCTTCTGTGATACATACGGAAGACAAAAACCAACAAAAATTGTTATTACAAGTGTGTGGTGGTTTTGTGTTTGTGTGTGTGTGTTAACTCACTTGAAATATCTCCATAAGACTTTCTGGTCTATTGTAGCATTTTGTTTCTTGTCCTCCATGAGCTGATGTCTGCAACCTGTTGGTTTCATCTTTTCTCTATATTATCCAGATATAGTTTACACATAGGTTTTTAACATTTTCATAACACTTAAAGAAAAGACATTAATGACACAGTGATGCATTTATATAGTTAACATCTCAGAATAATTCAATAAAATGATTAAGCTTTGGTTATTAGATGGTATGAATATTATATAATACTCAAGAAGGCTATTTTCATGTTTCTTATATTGTTGTTCAATCATAACATTTTACTATTAATTATTGTCTCTCTTGAGTTTCATATATACATGTACTTAACCCACTGTTCTCTTAACCTTTAACTACTTAAGAACTGGCAGTACTTAATTGTTTCCTCTCTGCTTCAAACTTGTTTTACCTTCTTGGTAGCCTAAGATTCTCTCTGTCACTTGTATGTGCTGTGTTTACATGTTTTCCTGAAAGAACACTAGTGATATCAATAATTACATTACTAGGTCTAAATGCTTTATGTTGATATATTTTTGCAGGTTTTCAAAACTTAATTCTGATTGATAAAATCACTTAAATCTTAAGAATAATTGGTTACATTCCCCTCTTAAGCCTGAAGTGCTTATTTTACATTTACTGCTTTTCTGTCTTCCCTAATTTGAGACCTGTTCTACATCCCTGAACATCTCCAGGCATTCTGCTTTTACAGCAGGTGCTGGCTATTTATGTGACAGGTTTGGGTTTTTTTTCCCTGTTTTCTGAATGAGCTTTCATGCCTACTCTCTCCTCACAGTGTTGTGATTAACCTCTGCAGCAGGACAGCATGCATTAGTAATCACTCTTCACACAGCCCATCTGATTTCTCCTATTTGAATATTCAGCTTCTCCCGCTTTGCTTGCTAAACCTTTAATTACCTAATTTTCTTTCTACATTCTCTTCATCAGTGGAAACCACCTTAATTGCATCATGTACAGCCTGGATGTGATATTTTAAGTTTTACATCGTATTGATGGACGTGTTAGCATCCAGCAGGATACCAGGGCTCTTTATTTCACAATCAGCTTTACAATTACAAATTTACTTTCATTCTTTTCTGCTTTGCTACCCCCTTCTGCTACTTTCAAGGGTACTGAGGAGTCACACTGGCAAAGGTATCAGTTCATACGAATGCTAATTCACACTGCTCACAGTCTTGCACACCTAGGTTCCTTCTATGAGGGTTTTGGTCTTGCTGTTCCTTTATATTTTGCAATGCCTTGATCAGGTCTGGAGATAGTTTTATTCCCAGTAGGCACGCCAAAACACACATATGCACACAGAGCCCACAGACCAACAGGGACAACAGAACAGTGCTTTTACAGGCACCACACACACACTAACAGCACACCAGACTTCACACTCACACACAAGGATCTCACAGATTCACAGAGTGGAAGGGGTTGGAAGGGACCTCTAGAGATCATCTAGTCCAACCCCCCTGCCAGAGCAGGATCACCTGGAGTAGGTCACACAGGAACAAGTCCAGGGCGCTCTCTCTGGTAGCTTTTGTAATTTTTGGTTCTGATCGTGCAAACAAAGGTGCCAGATGCCATGTAGGACCTGCACATCATTCACTGGGCACCTTGACACTACCACAATCCCAGCTGGCTGGCTAAAAATGCGGTGGCACTCTGCATCCACCTGTGGTATGGGACGCAGTGTAGTACTGAATAACTGCGTTAACAGTTGTTACAGCCCCAGACCACCCAGGAATGGTCAGGCCCTCCTTTTCTCCTTTAGACACATTCTGCCTTTCTCCCAGCCAAAACGGTAACTCTCACCGCAACACTGGGCTCCACACAAACACAAGGAATTAATTGCTCTAGCCACAGGAGGAGGAACACATCATCGTGTATACACTCCTTTGGCCTCTTCAGGTAAAAAGGCAGTGTGTCACTCAGGGCCCAGATTCTGTTTGGACACATGGGCCACCTCTCCTATTGCTTACTTGAGGCATCAATATCAGCCAGCTTAAGCCTCAAAAATGGAAGCTCCCAGATGAATTCCCAGTTATCTCATGGGTAACTCTTCCCTTTTTAAAATGCAGGCATGAGATGTAACTGATTTAAGAGACTAGTGTTTGTTGGTTCAGCAAAACACTACTAAAACCCTAATAATTCAATGATCAATAATCAATAAACACATTATTATTAAATTACAGTAAAATAATTTTGCATTTGATTACAGACAATGACAAAGCTATTGATTATTATTCCCCAGTGTCATGAATCACATGCAGCTACTATCAAATTACAAATCTATCACTCTTTCTTCCCCATACCACTTCATGCTAGGGTACAACTCCATCCTTCTTTACTCTGTCTTCCTACACCACACAGCATCTCCCCCTTGAATTGTTTTAATCACCCTCCTGGTCTCCTAGAGAACCTGTAGCTAATTATGAGGATTGGTGTTCCAGGGGGATCTCTTTCTTACAATCTACCATCACAAAATCAGGGAGACAAGACCTTTTCTTAAGTAATGAAATAATCACCAGTTTTAAAGAATAAAGGAAAAATGTTATCCTACAGTCTGGGTAGTAATCTAGTTTTACAGACACTGAAAGACCACACTGCACATCATAACCTATTCCTGGTGGAACAATGAAGTTAAAGCTGAGTGTTTCTGTAGCAGTGCACTAGTCTGCAGTAACATTTTAAAACGAAGGAGACAGCAAGTGGAAGGCTAAAGAATAAGGTGCCTGGAAGGAGATTGTTACTGAAAGAGTCTCTTAGGTCTTCTGACAGGACATTTGAGAAGTTTAAGGCATTGCTTCCAATTCCACTAATCATCTCTTTTTATAGAAGAATATTAGCCATTAAGATTGCTAGCAACATTGTTCATGTCTGAAGATGGTCTTTGTACCCTCATTATTGTGTGCTAATTATCTTTCTCCCTTGGCACCCTTGAAGGGGAGTTTTACCTTCATTTGGTGTGCATGGGGCTGCGGCAGAAAGAGAATAAGCACTATTGTTAGGTCACACAGAAAATCTGTACTGAAGACATGAATTGCACTGATGTTCCCAACTCCCAGATCCGTTCTTTACTCATGAGGTCATGCTTCAGCAATAGTAATCTGTACTGTATGGCTTCCTCCCACCAAATTGTACACACTTGTATTTAAATCTCTGTAGTAGATGTGCCAGTTAATTTAAGGGCCAGTTTTTCCCCATATGGATCTAATCTGCATTAGGAAGATAAATGGAAAATTCAAATGCTCAGGAAGGCTGATACTAGTTGAGATGCACTACATACTGCATTTCTTTTTTCCTCCTCGCTAAATCCTTTTTCTGTGGTTGTGTCTTCAGACCTTTAAACTCAGAACTTAATATAGAGAGTTTATTGGTTTCCAGGTAGTGGTCTGAGGCCAAACCACTGCAGGTGTGTGGCAAAGAGGTGTTAATTGGGTGATGGATGCACGAAAATCGGGAACACAACTCAGCAGTTAAATCAAATTAAAGCAAGACTCCAACTGACTACAGCAGGCTTTGGATCAAACCTTGTGGGGAGTTAGGAGGTAATACACATTGCAACAAATCTGAAAACCCCTTTGCTTCCCTGATTTTCCTATTTCACAGATGTACCAAATGAGCTTTCTTTTCCTGATATAGCTGTGTTCTGCCAAACTGTAACTTTGGTTAAAAAAGTAGTCAGAACTATTAATGATGTTTGTTATTGAGAATAATTAACGTTAAAGAGAATAGTAACTTATTCTTAGCAGAAAATATGTGTGTACCTAAGCAATACTGGAAATGTTCCTGGATGTTATCCATGAAGGTATTTGTTTAAAAACTGTCTACTAAGATGGTTTTGAAAGTCAGTGAAACAGGTAATAATATTGCATATAGGGGCCAGAAGTTCACCAATCTGGGCATGGCTAGCTATCTACACTCAAATTATTACAACACCAAAGAATTTTCTTATTTACCATTCTGCTGTTGTTTTGGAGAGTGACTTCATTTACCTATGCTCCAAAGGAGGTGCTTCATTCCCTCTACCAATATGGGCTGGTACCTAGCTGTTCAGAAACAAGGTGATTGCCTTGTGAAGGGTAGTAAAGCCAGAAATTTGTAGACCTAGTCATGCTGACTTGTTCAAGTTTCATAGGAAGGTAAAATAAATCTTGGGGGCAGGGAATGATCAGGGAAGTAGAATGGCTGACTTCTATTGCTGCCTAAGGCTGAGACATAAAAACATCTGTTAAATAATGAAAAGCAATGTTACGCACAGTTTTGAAAGCTTCAGTGATAAATAAGCACTGTGGTTTATGCTTTCAGAATACGAAATTGAGAGATCATTTTTCCTGAGAATGAAGTGTGTCCTAGCCAAGAGGAATGCAGGATTGACATGCAGTGGCTACAAGGTAACGTACAAAAACTTTTTTCCTCACAGCCTCCAAATATTCAACAAGTGACAAGTTTATTTATTTAGGACTTTTTACATATGTATAGCTGAAAGCAAAGCCTCTGATGGAAAGAATCAGAATAGATGTAAAAAATGCCACTGCTGATTGCAGATTCCCTTGGTAATGCAAGTCCAGACTCTCTTGCAGCAAGTTGGAGTTTGCTTTGTGGCAATTTCCCACATCCTGATCTCCCAGATAAGGGAATTGGCTGCAACACACCCACAGAAATGCAGAGACAGTGTACACCCGGTTTTTATTCCTCTATGGAATTGGAGACAGGTGAGGCAGGACCCCAAATGCAGGAACTTGGAGGTTTCCTGCATCCCTCTGCCTTGATGTTACTGTGGTCCAGATGAGCAGCCACCGAGTTGCCCATTGGTCTGACCAGAACTACCTCAACATTAATAAGACTGTAATGTTACCCTAAACAATCCTTAAAATCAACTCAGGGTTGAATTGTACTAAACCACCAAGTTTGTTTATAAATCCTATCACTTGTATTAGTTTTATATTTATTACATGAAATGAGAAGCCACAGCAAACACTGAGATTCTGTAATAAAATGTATTATTCAGGCAGTACTTGTTTTCAGCTTTATAGTGTGCATTTGCTGCTCTTTGAGCTACACAGTACAATTCTGTCACTTAAATATCAGGAGAGAAGGATACTTCACATACAGCCTGGTGAGGATTCATTTTGTTTGAGTCATTCAAATACAAAGCAAAAAAAGCATGCAAGAGAAGCAGAGCTCTTCTAAGGAATGTGTTCAAGGCTCAGATATATATCCATCTATTTACATTGCTATCTACCTGGTTAGACTGATGATTCTTCATTACATGGAGCCCTGTTTGCTCAGCTGCTTCCCAGCAAAAATGATTCCGTCTCAAAGCTGAATCTGAAATCAGGTAAAAGAGTTGGGACTGTAGGGGTGCTATCTCTGTGTGTTTTTTATTTTCCCCATTTATGACTGCTAATCAGGAGATTAATAAAGCAGGGAAAAAATAAAACAGTCTTCCTTTCTTCCTTTGCTCATTATTAAAAGTTTATGTAGTGAAACATTTAAGGATGTATTCATCTAGAGGGATGTTGGTCTGAATTTATTCTCACTGACTGTATTTAGAGCCAGGACTTGATGATTGTGAAAATATCACCTGAGTAGCTGAAGCATAGCAAAACCCGATCAATCAGATAGTTTGGGAGTTAATAGGATCTGTTGAGAAATGTTAAATAAGTTTTGTTTGCTGCTGTACTTTTGCTAAACGCTTGGTGATTGGAGAGGAAGAAGGAAGGCTATAGAAGAGGAGCCTATTTATAGGTGCTGTTTAGTAGGTTGTTCAGGAGTACTAAATACAGTGGAAATTAATTCCTTTCCATTGGACACAGTTAAAAGTCAAACACATACAGAAATTAAGTTGAAGGATGCCTGCTGTTTGGAGTAGAAAATTGGCAAGGGCACAAATGATTTCTAAACACCAGCACTACATTAAATAAACCTTGTGTTCTGGAAGAGTCCCCAGGTAACAATTTTCTCCCCTCCTAAGTTGACACTGTGAATTTTTACAGTCTAACACTGACAGTTATCACACTTATGATTAGGAGTTGTATATGGGGATTCAGGAATATATGGGGATTCAGGAATTCAAGACCCTGGGCTTGGTCGCATGTCAAAAGAACATATCCTGAACTTGACTGGAGAATTTAAAACTCATTTTTAGTGCATTTACATATACAGCAGTTAAACTTTATAAATGTGATGCATTAATCCCCGCTGAAATTTTAAAGTGTCTGTTTTTCATCAGAATAATAACTCATTAAAATGTGAATGTTTATATGTGCTTCTGTGTGTGTTTGAGAGAGAAACAGTAATTAAAAAAAAAAATTCCAGATATTCTGATTAATGAACGGGTTTTCTGACTGTATCTACAAGATATCTATACCAAAGAGAGTTTAAAGTATTACTAGAAAGTGGTCTAGATGGTCCCAAAGAGCATGTGTTTTAATACTGTATTAATCATGTTGACATGAACCAGAAAACCTGCATTTACTATGTTTTAATCTCCATTTGTGAATTAACCACACTTCTGACGCCTTAACAGACGATGAAGTATGTAAGTGTTACACGGGCGTGCCACTTTATAACCTCATTGAAACTGGGTGGTCAGCTCACTCGCAGCCTCTTCCATTGCCATCACGTGTTTTCTTCTCATGCCAGGTGATCCATTGCAGTGGCTATTTGAAGATACGGCAGTATATGCTAGATATGTCTTTGTATGATTCCTGTTACCAAATCGTTGGACTGGTGGCTGTAGGTCAATCTTTACCTCCCAGTGCAATCACTGAGATCAAACTTCACAGTAACATGTTTATGTTCAGAGCAAGTTTGGACTTAAAGTTAATATTCCTAGATTCCAGGTAAGCAGTTATTTAATTTCTAGCATAAAATGTTTTTAAAGTGTTATAACCTACAGTGATTTCCAATCAGATCAAAATATCCATGGAAAAATAAAGCAGTCCAAAATAGATCTGGAATACAAAGACCATGTGGGTCTTCAAATCCCTTCCTGTAGCTGGATAGACCATACTTTATCTTGAATGCCAACATATAAGAGCTGTACAATTTAACCTACAGTTACCTACAGTTTCAGAGTCAACTAAAACCTTCTTGCTGTGAGTAATGGGCACATGATGAATAATATATTTTTACCTTAAATGACATAAATTTTCACATACAAAGCTAGAGAAAGGAATAAGGATGTACCATCAGTCATAATTAAAAAACCCACAAAAACACCCAAACTGTGTGGCAACTGAAACATTGAGGTCCAATGACTTGCTGGGTTCATCCAGAAAGCTTTTGACAGAGTAGTAAGAAAACATAGTAATCTTCACTTTCGTGTAATGCCTTAACAATTAAACCAACCCTACTGTTGTTAGAATGAAAATTAATTCAGTTGGCTACCACATGAAAACACAGTCGTCTTAAAGAAAACTCAGGAAAACAGCTGTTGCTGAGGAAAGAGAACCCTGCCTCCACTCTCAGCCCATATAGCTGACATACCAGCTGAGAAGAGTAGAAGTCAGGAGCTGTGAAATGATTCATTCCTCTCTTTTTTGAAACATGGTACCTTTTAGTATACAGTGATACATTGCACAGGGCAGTTCAAGATAACTTGAGGGAAAAAGCCCAATTCCCAGACCATATAACAGATTTGACTATTGACAGGTTGATCATCCTTCAAAAATCCCTACGCGTAGGGCAGTGTGTCACATATTCTCTCATTTTCTTGGCATGCTGGATTTGCAACGAGAAGCAGAAATTATATTCGTGTGTAACACTGAAAAAGAGTCTGTATCCAAGACCATGGGGAGGTTTTGCATGGCAGGCCAACCATGCAAGAACATGCTCTTGCTCCTTGCTAAGTCAATGGGATAGTGGGCCATCAGCTGCTAAAATACAAAGACCTGGTTGTTTCTGGACCCCTTTTTTTTTTTTTTTTTTTTTTGGCGTGCTTTACTTAACAGCTACAAAGAAGCACAATGGGTTCAGCAACATGTCTTTGCATGTGGAAAAAAAAGGAAATGGTGTGCCTAAGAGGAACTGCCTGGAGACATAAGTGTCTTCAAAAGAGACAGTATAACCAGAGGTGTTGACAGGAGCACAGATAGAACCAGTACTATTGCATAGCTATGTTTACCAAAGAGCAGATGGGTGTCATCCACACACAGGATGATCAGGGGTATTAAGCATTGCCAAAGCCTTTTGCTCTCCCAGCTGAGCAAACCAAATTATATTTGCTCAGAGCAGGGATATATTAGGAATGAGACAAAGCTGTTTTCAGGCTTGCTTCTGATATCCATACAAGGAAAAGTGTTGCTGGATCTAGAGGTAACAGTCACAGCAGACAGGCCAGTATTAAAGCCATCGGAAGGCGCAGTTAAATAAGCCTTTCTAGACGCTTGGTACAATGCAAAACATGCAAGAGCTCATTTATTAAGGTCACTGGAAAAAGGAGACAGTTGCGTCCATCCAAAGTGATCGGCTGCTTCTGATTTTCGTGGTGCAGCCTATTCAGTCATTGCTACGTGGTTTACAAAGGCTTTAAGAAACTCTAGAGGGCAGAACCGATCATTGAGGCAAGCTCTGCTGACTGCTGCGTGCCCTATCACATGCGAAGTATGACCTTCAGAGCCCAGGCTCCCTACAGTGGCTTACTGAGGGGTTGGTTTTGTGTTAAGGAAGTCAAGCAGCTGAGTTTATTTCCAGACTAAAACTTTTCAAAAGCTTGGGTGTCCTCGTAACTGTTAATGATGTTTTTTTAGCCCATGGGAAGACCAGCTTCAAAGTGAGGCTGCACCTCCACAAAAATTAACACCTGAGTTTTTTGGATTAGCTGTTTCTGTACTCACCGATTAAATGAGCAGAATGAAACTGCCACCCTTGTTTTAATTGCACTGAAGTCAGAAGGAGCACTGAAACCTGAACAAGATCTTTCACCAGTATTTCACCATGTTGATAGGCTTACATGAGAATTTGGGGCCCTAGAACTGTAAGCCAGGAGAGATGGGGCACACTGCAGAGGAGAAAAACAAGCACATATTCACATCTCCTCCCACAGAAAAAGAGCACATGTGCTCACTCCACGTTGGCAATCCCTGACTGAGGTAACGGCATGCAAGTTTCCCAGATGAAGGCATAGCTAGGGGAGGTATGGATGTATCTGTACTGTATTTATAATAAATCAGACCACAAAGGCCTTTTATTTTTTTTGTTTGGGGTTTTTTTTTGTTTGTTTGTTTTCCTGATTTCCTTTAGAAGAACCCCACCCCCCAGTGCTCTCTTGCAAGCAGAATGTAAAGTCCCCAGTCTCTGTGGGGCCCACATGATTGCTTAGTGTTAGGGTAAGAGTAAAGAAGATGCATAGTGGTTACAGAAGAAAAAAATTAGTAGTAAATTTTACAAATATTTGCAGAACCCAATGACACATGTTTCTTGAGACCCCTGTACTCATTTCTGTAGATACTACAGTGTTATTCTCTGATGCAGTGTATCCTCGTTAGTGTTTAAGTTAACAGGGGAAGCGTGCTTTTGAGGCAAATGCCCTAACAGTCCCCGCTCGTTGCACCACAGTTCATGTCATGAAGAGGCCTTAGGCATGTGAACTGGATTCCTTCTGGATAAATCTAAGCTGGAAGACAGCCTACAAGAAGCACTCTAACCATTATAAAGCTTTCAGTCCACAGGCCTAGAGTAGAGCTAGTTAGTCCCGAGTGAAAGTCCCAAAATTAAAACATGCAAGTACATCTGCTGCTGCAGAAATAGATCCTCAGCAGGAGCAATTTTACTCTACAGATTGCTTGCTAATGGACCGTGTTGCTTGTTAATGTAAACATGCCTTTGTATGGTACCCCTGTTCTACCTTTTTAGGTGATGAAAGCCCAGGACAGCATAAATTACCCCCAGTAATGTTAGGTAAACAAGCCACATTATGGCTGAGTGGCACAATGTACTTTAAGGAATTTTGTTCTCAAGCAACAGCGCTAAACACACAAAAGTCCATTTTGGACCGTGAAGTTTGACTCTTCAGGTCTGGCCCAGTGTAAGTCTGACCTGTGTAGTCGGGTTCTTTAGCAACTGCAGAGATGCTGCTGTTTCACATTTGTTCCATTACTCTCCTTCTCATCACGTGAGGATGTTTTTACGAAGTCTAGCTTCAGCCTTCCTTTTCTTAGCTTGTGATCTTTGTAGCTCCTTGTCTTTCCACATTCTCAGCTGGGATAAGCTCCTGCTTCCTTCTGCTAGGCGTTAGCTTGAATTTATTTATAGACCATGATCACAGCCCCTATAGACTGACATACATGCTACACTTGTATGGCTGCAAAAGCAAATGAGAATGTGTCAGCAGTCTACAAGAGTAGTTTTATTGTTTTGTGAATGGCTTCTCAACTGGATCTTTGTGCAAAGGATCATGCATGGCAGTGCCAAAAGCCCAAAGTGGAAATAAGTAAAAGAACTCTCTTTCCTGCCTGTGTATAAGGCTGGCCAGGGAATAGCTGCACCTTGCTTTGGCTGGGTTGAGAGGTTTTATTTTCTTATAAAGATGAGGATTCTGTTTCCAAAACTAACATTTTGCCCTGAAGTTTTTAGGCACCTGATTTATTGGCACAATCAAATGTTAGGTGAATGAAACTGAATATTCCTAGAAATTTTGCTTATTATGGAATCGTCCTTTTCCAGGGTGACTGAATTAACTGGATATGAGCCCCAAGATCTGATAGAAAAAACCCTCTACCACCATGTTCATGGCTGTGATGTGTTCCATTTACGATATGCGCATCATCTGTGTAAGTAAAAAGAATGTTAGGCTGAAATTTATTACGGAGAGTGAAAAGTTTTGCAGATGACAGGCACTATGCTGGAAAGGAGAGGCAGCTTTCCAAATCTTGACTGGAACTAGATTTTCAAAAGTGCTTGGCTATCACTTAAGGAAACCATTAGTTTTGCAAATAAGCTAGATACTCAATAGGATGTACTTCTGAAAAAAACATATCCAGCCACATTTATCTTTCTACTTAAAGGATCTAGGCTCTTTTGAAAATTTGGACTTGATTCTGGTTAGTGAATTTTTGAAGTAAAAAAAAAAAAAAACACCAAAACACAAAAGAACAAGTGAGTGAGTGAGAAGGGAAAATCCAAACTTTACTGGCCTCTGTTGTTAAAAGAAAAATTATGCAACAGCTCCCCATTCCTCTGAAATATGTTAGTAATAATTGTCCCAGGTTTGAAGTGAATGCAAACCCAAAGAATCCTTAGATGAATGTTCATTAATAGCATGTGGGTGAGGTTTGGAGAACAGTGTGTCAGGAAAAAAAAATTACACATTTAATAATTCCCCATCTGACAACAGAGACACAAATCATATCTTCAAACATCTGGATTTGGGAAGTAGTTTGTTCAGTAGCACATTAATTTGGGAAGCAAATTGAGGGAATAGCTGAACTCTGTATTTGGCTCAGTCTGCCACAGCCCATACGATGCAAAGATGACATCCAAAAACCAATGTCAGTGAATTTTTTTCCAGATTGCTCCTGCAGGCTGAAAGCAGCCAGAGTCAAATCCTTCTTTTAGGCTTCCTGAAGAGAAAGTAGTCGGTTCTTCACCCTAATATGTGATATTCATGACGATCTGAAATATAAAGGTGGTTGTAACTGTGTTTGGCAAGTCAGTGCTGAAATTCCAAGTGCCGAATTCTGTTGATGGCAGTGTGTGCTACACCTGGGAAAGCAGAAGCTGACTTTCCCAGCAAGTTCATACTTGCCAAAACACCGTTGCACACTCCGGGCCACTGCAAACCGAAACACTAAAACAACCAGGGTACATGGTAGTGTCTTGCTGGGGGCAACCTCTTTGTACTGTTAATGTCTGCATCTGGATGTGACTGTTGACCTGTACAAAATATCATGTATTATTTTCACAAGACTATTTGAAATACTTATGTCAACCAGTATATAGTTGATACCATTATAGCCGCAACCATCCCTGCAAAACAGTTTTCCATTTTAGAGCGGAGTGATGGATAACTCTGTGTGCGTGGTAGAAGACTTGTACTTTGGCTGCCAGTTTGATCTATGTATGACTGGAGTTTTAAAGAGACAAATCATGTTTACTGAATTACACACACACATACCCACCCCACTCCCAGCCAGGAAAAAAACCCTCAACCAAACAGAATAACTAAAAGCAATTCTCTAGATACTGGATGTGAATTACAAAGATAAATTATTGTAAAGTTTAAAACCACAAGAAAAATATGAGGCATATGCAGAGAAATTTATGAAAGCTTCAAAGCAAATAAATGCCAAGAAGCAAAAAATAATGGCTTGTGCTTGGGTGACAGTGGGAACAGTGCAGAATCATGGTTAGAATACCAAGTAATAGGAATTATAAAAACAGATGTAAAGTGTACAAACTTCCTCTGGAGAGCACTGTTAGAACTCCCCCATCATCCATCAATAAATGTCTTAGGAACATGAACAGTAAAAGGTTGGCAAGTTTGACATACCATTCTATAAAGCAATCTGATGATTAAGTGTCATCTGATGAAGAAATCTGGAGAGAAACATCTTGCACCTAATAAGGATATTAAGAAAAAAAGAAAAGAAAAAAAAGGGTAACCCTAAACTAGAGTAACCAATAGCTTTTTCAAAGAGGAAAACAGAAATTCCCAAATCGAAGACCTAAAGCAACTGAAATCTAAGTTAGGCAGCACAGAGAACAAAACAAAGTGAGGAGGACAAGTTAGAAGGGATACAGCAGGAACATCAGACCATGAGGAAAATGTAGATGTGAATATTTGTCTGTGGTGTGCTGGCAGCAAATAGCGTTTCCTGTTTTAAACATTTGATTAGCTTCCAGCCTTATGAAAAAGCTTCTGGCGTCTGAACTAGCATTATTTATTTCTATAGCACTGTCAATATACACAGTGTTTGCTCTGCAGCTGGGGAAATGTGGCCACACAAATGATAAGCCCCCACCTCAGGACCTTGCATTCTAAAAGACAGGATAGGGAAGCTGTTCCAGTACAGACAAAAGTCTTCCTCTGTTTCAGTATAGACAAAATATTCTTCTGGCCTCAGAGAAATCACTTTATTTGTACCATCCTCTCTCTGTGAGGAGGATTTTGTGCATACCACATGTTGTAACATCATTGATCTTCCCACATTAACTTTTACAAGAGTCACATCTCTGCTGTGGCAAGGCAAGCCCCAGCTGATGTCAATGCCAAAAGATTTTGCTGCTTCCCGGAAGTCAACCTATGTATTTATAGAACCTATCTTAGAGCAGAGCACAATTTACACTCTGTCCGTGACACGGAGTCTCCTTTTTCTCCCCCAGCAATCAAGCCTTCTGGCAGAGCTGCGCTAGTTCTGAAAAGGGCAAAAGAAATGTAGAGTCTGGTAGGGCACCATCCACTGACCACGCTGCTCGAGGGCTGGACCGATGACATACCAGGCTGTGTGTGTCAGGGAAGCTGAACAGTAACTGCTGCAAGTGAGGAACCAAGAGGACCATTTCTCTTAGTGGTATCCTTAAGTGCAGGCTAGGAACTCCCAGCCACATGCCGATGAGCCTGCTGGAGTCTTTTAAAATAGCCATCTAGGACAGACCAGAAGGACCAGCCCAGCCCAGCCAGCCCAGTGCCTTTTTCAGCTTGCCTGCTAGACCAGGAGGGAACCACAACAGCGGAACACCCAGTTACAAATGGCACATCTATGAGCCAAGGCTAAAGCCACTGAATCCTCCCCATTTGATTGCAGCAGAGGCCACCAAGAAGTCTGAGCCTGCACAGATTGCCTTGGTAGTGGATTTACCTCACTCCCATTTCTGAGGTTTCCCAATCAGCATCAAACAGGGTAATTTAACAGAGAGCCAAATGGAAATTGACCTCATTTACTGTATCGGAAGCGCAGCTACTGTCCCCTAGCCAAGGTCAGACTTTCCTCAGATTGCTAAAAATGCAGGAGACATGGAGTCCTCCCCCGTCCCAGGAGAAATACCGGTTTATCCATATAATTAGGAAGGAAAGCCAAACACTGTAGCCCTCAGTGGCTGTCACATCCTTTAACATACTGTCTTAACTGGAGAGCTAAAACAGGGATGTAAAAAACAATCAGTGAGAGAAAGTCAAAACTAGTCCCAAAGCACAAAGAAGAACTTTGTTATAGCTAGTGATTCATTATGGCATTAGTTTCTATTTTGGAAGACTGAGTAGCGAGGCATTTTGAATTCAAGGAAAACCTTACCATTAAACTAGCATGAAGACTTAGTTCTGAAAAGCTTAGACCACATTGCAAAAAATATTTGTTAGATGGTCTGGGCCAAAATGTAAGTGTAATTTCCTAGAACTGGTCCACTTGAGTTATAAAACACCAAGAAACGTAGTGATTTCATGGCATATAGCTGATTACTAACAAATATTTTTACAACAGCCTTATTTGGCATTGTTACACTGAATCTCTGAGTAGCAGCTACAAGACCTTTACTTTGGAGTGACATATTGAACTTAAAGAGTACACGTGCCTTCATATTTTGTAGGTGTGTTTACAGACTTACACACATGTTCCTCACGATCTTCTTAAGTATCTGTACATATATAAACCTCCACCCTGTAGAGTATTCTGCGTAGAAATGTAAACATGAAAAAAGACACCAGCAAGTATGAGGCAAAAAGCTGATATCTAAAAGAGACTTCAAACCCTAAATAGTAAAAATTTCCATTTCAAGTGGTCATTTGCTCTACTAGAATTGGCTGAAAGAGAAAGCTACTGTTTGGTTTCCTTATTATGTATCTGCATTTGCGCCAAGCATGTACAATGAGAGAAAAAAATTGCAGTGAGTTTTGCTACTAATTTCGATCTAATACAACCCCTACATTTGCAAGCAGTAATTCCATTTCTCAATCATGTATTATATAAAGGAATTGATGCTATTTATCACTTTTTTTTGAACATAGTTTGTTTAGCAAGCTCAGTCTCTTACTTTCAAATTTAAAATAAATAACTTATTGTATAGAAGAATAAAAAGATGGAGTTTCCTAGAGGAATGCTCCAGGATCACACAAGAGAAGAACCACCTTCAAAGGCTGGGCATTATCTTCCAGTGAATTATTACATAAATGCCTGGCACTGAACCAGAAATACTTGTGGCTAGATTAAATATTTAGAGATGCTGCACAACTGCTGTTATAGCATAGCCTTATGCCAAAACTTCCTTGTTCACAGAGAATCCAAACTGGTGTACAGAGGATTACAGTTCCAGTGAAATCTATCAGATAATTCTGATTCACCTCTCTGGCCTTGTCTTTATTTTCTGCCTAAGGACCAAATAATATTTTAATTTTCCCCTTTTAAATCAACTTTCAAAATGGAGAGCTTACAGAGGGTAAAGCATCATAGCATAAAATACATTGCAAAATAGGCAGTAACCTATCAAGCTGTGAATTACAAAAGTGCTTCCAAACGTATTGGAAAAAAGTCAAGCTACTTGTGTCCGCTTCAAAATATTTTTTCTGCCTTGAACATTTCCAGTTAGGAGATTAGAATCAGTACGTGCTTTTGCAGAATATAAGCATAAGAGAGCAGGGTGAACTGGAAATGAAGGAGCAGTTTGCAGCATACTGTTTGTAAACAACAATGTGACCTTGTGAAACCATGTAAAGGGGCAGCATAGACACCTTTGCAGGGTTTCTATTTAAAGTTTGGCAGGAGAAGGAGATTTAAGGGAGGCCGAGGAGGGATGAAGTCCCTGCCTTGCAGATAAATCTCCCCAGGGATTGGTCACAAGTCCAAGCAATGTGAAATGCTTTTCTGTATTGTATTCACAGTGTTGGTGAAAGGCCAAGTCACAACCAAGTACTACCGACTACTGTCCAAGCATGGAGGCTGGGTTTGGGTACAGAGCTACGCTACTATTGTGCATAACAGCCGTTCATCACGGCCTCACTGCATAGTGAGTGTCAATTATGTCCTTACGTAAGTCAAAATACTTTGTACCATTACGTGTTATCAGTAATTGATTCATTTTACATGTTTGCATAATTGATTCACTATTAATTAAATCCTTCAAGTTTGCTTTACTTGTGTCTCCCAGTGTCATCCTGTGTTTGCATGTTACAGCCACTTTTCTCTCCTCATATCCTCCCTCTTTGAGTTACGTTGAGCTAAAAAGGGCTAGTATTCCTGTTGATTCCTTTGTGATGTATGTAATACCACTTGTAGCCATTTGCATTAGACGTGGACCCCAGCTCTGTAATTAGAACTAGAACTGTGTTGGGGCTGTCCAGACACTGAAACTACTGCTACCCTGCAGAGGTCAGTCTGGGAGACAGAGACATGGTGGGAAGCACTACTCCTTTCAGGGAGAGGTGAATCACCGAGGATTGCCTCACCTGCCCTGGGTTGCACTCGGAACAAAACTACATTCTCATAATGGCAAGTGACTCCCACTGAGCTGGTGAAGGTAGAGTGGTTTGGATCTGCGCTCAATGAATTCTGGTTGAAGGTGTTCCAAAATTCCTGTCTTGACATAAACCTGAGAGAGACAGAAATCTATATAGAATGAGAAGGATAAGTAATAGTGAAACAGACTGCGAGTGAAGAGTGGGAGGGAAGGAAAAAAGGGACTCAAAAGGCACCTCATGCTGAGTAGCATAAAATAAAGCAGGGAACTATACACTCTTTTGCCTTGACTGTTCCATTTCTTAGTTGGCTTGAAAATAAGACGTGTTTGCATGATGTGTGTGGTAGGATCATCTGTGTTTGCATACTAGAATGTTCTCTCCGATACCTGAATTTGGGGACTTAAAGTGTATGAGTTGAGAAACCATAGGGTGTTTCCTTAAACTCCTTGAAGTAGGTACTCAGCCCCAGACATGCTGGCTAATGCTGCCCTCATGCCTGTACAGATGTGAGAGCAGGCAGCAGGAAGGAAGGACTCAGCCCTGCAGCCTGCTTTAGTCCCATGAGCTGGGGCAAGTGATTTGAGTAAAAAGAAGGAAACTGCCAGGAAAATAACAGCAAACTTTGTTGTTCTTGAGTTGAACTTACTTCTAGGTTATTCACCATCAAAAAGTGATGGAAATGAGTTCTAGATAGGAATTGAGAGAGATGTAGCATTTTTTCTAGTTATCCTTTCAAAATTATGCTCTGCTGTTGCTACTAACAAAACCAGGGAGAACATTTAATCATCAGAACTGTATCAATTAATGTTTCAAAATATGACCCACGGTCTGTCCTTGACTTGTTTTTTAGCCTTTTTTGTACAATAATCTGCCCTGTCTTGGGGGCAGATAAAACTGAGCAGAGCAGAAATGAAAGTCTAGGGACTGTCAGAAAAACAACACTGCAGCTCCTGTGGTCTAGTTACGAGCACATTGCGCTGACAGGAGAGGAATGCTGCTCCTTTTCCTTTCCTCGGGGCTAATTGTGAGAGTGAGGGTGGAGACCAGTTCCTGATTGAGGAGGAGACAGATGAATTGATCTGTGTCTTTCTATCAGCTGACCTGGTTGTGATTGCAAACTGCAGGGTGCCACGGATGGCTGAGGAGCTGGCACAGCTTAGGTGCAGAGGGTGGGGACACTTAGCACAAAGATGTTGCTGCGATTCCCAGTGGAACGTTTGTGATAGACTTGCACGGGGACAGGATCAGACCATAAAATTCACTGCCTGCTGAAATCCCCAGCCTGGCACTGCAAACTCAGTGAAAATCTTGGAAGAATGAAAATGAAAACACCGTGAAAGCTAATGTGTTTTCAAAGGAGCTATTTTGGGTTTGTGTGGTATGTTTGAGTGTGTAATTTATTGGACTGTTCTTTTGCAGAGATATTGAGTATAAGGAACTTCAGTTGTCACTGGACCAGGTTACCATTTCTAAGTCACAGTTTTCATGCAGAAACTCGGTATCTACCTCGCAGGAAACAAGGAAAATAGTAAAACCCAAAAGTAATAAAATGAAAGCAAAACTCAGAACAACGCCTTACCCACAACAGGTAACATTTCCAGCAGTATTTACTTAGCAATTGTTGTTGTAGAGTGCTTGGGACAGGACAGAGATCATCCAGAAATGAACTTACTGTAAAAAATGACTAGCATGCTCTGCCGCAGGAATTCCCTTGTAGGCTGGAAGACAATTAGAGCCTTTTGTCCTTGGGGTGGACAGCACAAGTAGTACAAACCAACTCTGGCAAGTGATGCAAACACAAAAATTTTTGATTTGGAGTATGTAAAGTACTTCAAAACCAATGTGCTTTCTTGGTAAAAAGAACTAAAACATGTGCTAAGGATAGCTGTGTTGTGAAAGTCTGAGCTAGTGTAGAACGCATCTTTCACTGTTGATATGCAGAGTTAATGTCATGTAGGTGTGAGCAGTTTGTTACAGTGCAGAATGCATCATAAGGAAGAATCCTAGCAAACAGAGCACAGGGGTGGGATTTGGAATATCTCTCACTGTCACTGGCTCAGCTAGAAGCAGACTTGAAAGGAAACTATGGAGACTGTCCATAAGACAGGGTTGGTGGGACTGACACCCACCATGAGACATTCTGAGACTTTGCTGGAAGTGGCTACTATGACTTAAGCCAGCAGTGAATGCAGCTGAATACTGCATTTATACAGTGAGAGCCCAAAAAGCATTTGGAGTCTGGAGAGGAAGGTAGGAGAGAGTGGGAAGAGAAAATCATTGTGACAGAAGCTGATGCCAAGGATAGATGTTGTCTTCCTACCATTCTGAAGCTTGACGTGCCAACACATGCAAAATCACATTCATGGTCTGCTGTTCCATTTATCAGTGACTTCCAGTGCCTCGCAACAGACTTCTGCCCTCTGGGATGTACAACTGCCTACACTTACTAGCTAAATCCAAAGGGGAAAATTACCAAATAAACCTTTAACATTAGGATGACAAAACAGTTTTTGTTCCCATGTTAAGTGAAGGTAAAGTTATTGTGAAGACAGAGAACTTTAAAGGCATTGGTAAGCCAGTCCCTTTAGCCAGTGAGACTGCAGTTCAAGGAGGCTCGGCTCTGGGTGCCTGTATGATATGTTATGTGGTTTCATATAAAAGTTAGTCATTAAACTTCTTCCTTTCTTTTTTTTCCCTCTTTTTTTTTTTTTTCTTTCCCCCAGCAATACAGCTCATTCCAAACAGACAAACTGGAATGCAGCCAGGTGGGAAACTGGCGATCCAGCCCTGCAGTGAACGCTGCCACCGTTCAAGAACAAAACTTCCATTCAGAAAACAGTGAACTTTTATATGCCCCGTCATATAGCTTGCCTTTCTCTTACCATTATGGACACTTCCCTGTAGATTCTCATGTCTTCGGTAGCAAAAAGCAAATGCTGCCTTCAAAGTTTGGGCAGTCTCAAGGAGCACCTTGTGAAGTGGCTCGATTTTTCTTGAGTACGCTACAGACAAATGGAGAATGCCAGTGGCATTATGCCAACTCCTTGGTACCCAACAGCCAGTCACCATCCAAAAATCTTCCTGATCAGCCAGTGAACATCATTCGACATAATCTTGCACAGAGTTATGAAGGTGGGTGTCACTTTAAAAAACAGAAAAGAAAGTTGTGGGGTGTCTGGGAAAGATTTGTAATTGTAGTTTGGAAAACAGGAATTACAAGAGGTTTAGGAAACACGGAAGATTAGAAACAGTGAAGTGTATCAACAGCCATGTTTATGGCATTTACATGTTCATCCTTCTTCCCACTACCATCAGCACTAGATTAGGAATATTATCAGTGCATCACTTGCAAAAATATATTCACCAGAACCACTTTTAGAACGGGACAGAGATACCACCTGCTTTAATACTGTCACAGCGTACCTTCATGTTTTGCATGAGAGTTATTTAGGGGAATTGCTCAGGCCATTGAGCATTGCTGACTCATTGCTGAAGTCAGAAAGAAACGTACTTCAGCTCACATACAGAAATGAAACTAAGCGTGGTCTGTTTCCATGAAAGTTGAAGGTTGTCCTTTCCGAGTATGAAGCCATTCTGGAACGTCCTTGCCTTACAGCTACTACAGCTTTTGCATGGGTGAAATGTTCTGTCATGTTCTGTCTTCTGCTTTATTGGAATGTCTTCAGTGCTCCTCCCTGATCAGCTGCATTATCCCCCTATACAGATGGTCAGTTCACATGTTGAAGGAAGCACTGAAGACATTGATTCCTCTGAGGTGGCAGCCTATGAAATAACCTTGCAAAGCTATAAAGTAACCAAAAGCAAACAAGCTCAAGATACACTCCAATCCTTAGATCTCGTTTACATTACATCTATCTGCACACACCATTTTGATGAGTTAAAAATCACTGATGAGGACTGTCTGGTTCACATGCCATTACAAAGTTAGATGGCAACACTCCTTTCTTCTAGCTTCATTGAAGATGGGACAGAGGAAGCAGTAGCGGAAATTTAAAATAAAAATCTAGAAAAGAGAGGCTGAAGATGCTTACGTACCAGAAACAAGCATTTTTCACATTAGCACGTGACATTAAATGTCCTAGATTTGAAGGGAATATCTGCAGATGTTAAAAGCTGAGCTTGCTGCCTGAGACAGAAGACGGTATCAGACATTGCACGTGTCTCCCAGAGAGGAGCAGATAACTTCTGATCAGGGTTTTGTCCTTCACAGGACTGTTTGACCTCACCGAGCTGTTTGACCTCACCTAGCCGACTGTAGCATTGTATTTTACTGTCCTGTCTTTAGGTTGAAAATGAGCAAGACTGAAGCTCTTCTAACAGCCTAGTGCAGGTTAAATGCCTTTTCTGAGCTTACGCTCCCCTAATGTGCTGGTTTCCTTTTGTTGCTGTTGTGGACTGGGTGTGAAAAGGAGTAGCTTTAGAGCAAAATTAAGAAACATTTTTATCCTTTCTAAAGATGCAGTAGCTTTGTGGGGGAAAAAGAAGCTCAATCTTCTGAGGATGAGTATAAGGTCTGAAGCAAATCCCGCAGATCCCCAGTAAGTCTGCGGGAACAGGGCTATCCTAGGTGCACAGAAGTTAGCCCAGCTTTTCTTCTCTGCTTCCAGACTAGCAGATGCCCTGAGACCGACCAAAAAAGTAGAACCAGCCCTTGCTGGTCAGAGGGTGCCATCAGATACACTGAGAATGGTTGCGGAAAGAACAGCCCGTTCAGAGAACAGTCTGTAAAACTGATTGCGGCCATGACATTTGCCAGAAAAGCCCAGTGAGCGTAGCAGCAGACAATTAATTTACCATCAGTCGGTTATACGGGCAGATAACTCCGAGTACATATATTAACTCAGAAAGATTGCACAGGAGTGCTGTTAAATATGTTAGGGTAAAAAAAATCCCAACAAAACCTGCAAGGAACTGCTGGCATTTTTCAATTTCATCCCGCATGCATGCCTTCACCATCTCCTCACAACCAGGAAAATGGAGGTGTGCTAACCAACGGGTCTTACTTCTGCTTCTACTTAAGATTTTGTTGCTAAAGTTGGGATATTTGGGTTATCATTTGGGCACGGATGTATCTTAATGGATGTTTAGCTGTTGGGTAGTTGATGAAAAGTGACTTGGTATAATTAATTCTCTGCAAAATCTCTTACAATTGTAATATTTAGGAAGGAAAAAAAGAATGTGGTCAAACTCAGGCCTGGTCAGCGACCATTAGTTGAGTTCACACACAGTGTTGTAAGACTGGAAAGAAAAATGGAGCCTCCCCTGCAAAAAAGGATTTATCTCTAACTGTTCCAGAGTTTGTTTCCTCCTGAGGGAGAATTAGCCCTGTTGTACTTTTGCTGAGGCTGGTGGCAGAAATCTGAACACTTGGAAGCGACTCTTTGCTTTGAATTGAAAGGGGCATCTGATCTTCCTTACATTGTCAACTGCTGCTTTTTCCAGTGGTTCACTGAAAAACTGACAGCCAGTAAGCTTCAAAGCAGAGAGGATCTGCTTAGCATCATTATCTTCAATCCAAAGGCAATGCCAAATATGACATCTGGCAACCGGGTTGGATGCTAGGGCTATTCCACATCACATCCACAGAGGCATCTGCCAAAAGTGCCGTAGGCCAGAGACATTTTTCTCTATGGAAAATAGCTTCTTTTGGAGAGATCAGAGATTTTAAGATGATCATGCCAAGCCATCAAAGCTCTGGAAAAGCACGTAGCAGATAAAACTGCCTGCAAATCAGATGCTGCTGCCTCAGAATCTGGTTTCAAAGCTTCTTCCCCTTTTTTCCAGCTGGCCTAGTCATCAGAAAAGAAACTCACTTCAGAGAAGGCAACCATCTACTTAGGGACTTTTTCTCTGTACACTTGAATGGATACGTTACTGCTGTGGGTACCGCAGTATCCACTTCCCATTAAGTTACGCTGGTGGCCAGTCTGTACTATCTGTGTGAAGCTTAATGCCACTAATCCTGCCAAAAACCAGGAAATGAAGAAGAATACTAAGAAAATCTGTGAAAAAGGTCTGTCTTCTTCCCCCAGAACAACTCCCCAGGTTTAGCCCGTGACAACTGGAAGAAATACATGACATCTGCTTTGAAAAGTGTATTCCACTAGAGGCAAAGAGATCTTTATTGTTTTTGGAGGGAGAATAATGGAGAACATAGTAATTACAACATCAGCCCATGCCTCAGACGATTTGCAATTACGGTTCAGACCAGGACACAGCACAGATATGAAGCTGATCTAAAAAATGTCTTTTCTGTGGGCATGGACAGTATTAAGACCTGTTGTATCTTTGCATTGTTTGTTTCGGAGGAATGCCAACATGTTTTTATAACACAGGAGTGCATGACCTCAGCAGTGCAGTGGCTCTGCTCACTGATCCTCAGCAAAACTCAGGCTCTTCTCTGAAGGCCCTCCTGTACAAAAGATTGGAAATCATACTGAAACATCACGGGCTACAAGTCAACATTCAGATGTTGGCATACTGTCTTTCAGAGCATGTAGTTAACTGTCAGGAGCACACTCTTTTGAGAGTATTGGAGATCAGAGAGACCAAAAAAAGATTATGCAAGACAAAGCATGCATGAAGAGGGTTTCAGCTGTGTCCTAAAAATGGACAAGGTTTTTGACACAGAGAATGCAAAACTCTGCTGATTGATAAGGACTGAATACCTTTTGCACAACGATCAGCTCGGAGCTCCAGTCTGTTTCGGCTTTAACCTGGCTCCAGGATGCCTGTCTTTCATTTTTACTGAAATAGGCAGGGGCAATGAGAGAACAAGGAGCATCTCTAACTATTAATGCCTTGGTAGAGAAAGGCATGTTTGCAAATGAATTACCTTTTCTGCAAGCATCTTTTCCCATTGAGCACCACCTGATCTCTGACAGCACTATTTAAAGGTGCGGAGGGAATGCTCCTCGCTGCAACACCCTGTTTGACAGGGGAAGGATTGCTCTAGCGTACTGTAACTATGAATAGACATGGTATGTTTGAAACAAAGACCAATACCTGCTAGAGTAGCCTTCCTGTTCCCTCTTGGATGGCTGGATGCTGAAGTCTGAGCAGGCCAGGTGATGGGGCTCTTATCTCCAGGTTTTCCTTCAACTTGCCCCAGCTGCTCCAGGAAAGCAGAGATACTTGGCAAGAATCAAGAGAGATGTGATGCCTGGAGGACTGAGCTCATTGTCGCAGTTTAAGGCTACGATGAGTGGAGGCAGTGTAAGTAAGTATAAAGGGCCCTCGAGAAAGCCGCTATCACTGTCCTGATACACAACCTCAGATGTGCGGTGTATCTACCTCACTTGGCGTAACTGAGCTGCTCTGGCAGAAGAGTGGTCTGGAAAGCATGCCAAATTAATACACTGACTTCAGTGACCGTAAAGGGTTTTCCACACTGGAGAAATGCAGAATGCACAGCTTGCTGCACACTTGCTGAGGCAGGTACTCTAGCAACTGCCCACCTACCAGGTGGGTTGAAGCAATCCTGGGGTGCTGCCCTTCTATGGCAGCACAGAGCAGCTGGTCCACTTTCTATCAACGTCTGTATGTAAAACTCCCCGGGAGGAGTCTTTCCCAGGACACCCATGGGTTTTTGTCTGCAAAGGAAGACAAAAGCAGGTTTAAGTCTAGCTCCAAGAACTGTTCTGAATGTGAGTGGACAAAACCTCCTGTGCTCTGTTGCCCTGCAGACAGGACTAGCTTAGGTGCCTAGTCCAACTCCACCACCGGGCTGACATCTTCAATGGATGCCTGCAAACAATTAACCAGATGCTTACTTTCTCCCTCAACAAAAGAGATGAAAACCATGTTTGAGAAACAGGACAGAACAGAATGGATAATATCCTGCAAATCTCCCAAGTACGCAAATTACTTTCTGCTACCAAAAAGCCAGCCATCGGCTCAGCAGGACCTGAGATTACAAAAACTAAGATAACGAGACAGTGGCCAACTGGTAGCTGTGATGCTTCAGCTTCTTACAAGTGAGGGCTCTAAAAATGGAAAAGGACAATCTTTAGTTCAGAGATTAGAGCAGAGCTGTAAGGTAACAAGAGTCCATGCTGCAGCGAGAGCACAAAACCTGTGGATGTGTCAAGTGGGAAAAGCACTAAAACCAGCATACCAGATTAGTTAAACTGTATTAGGTATATGTCAGTAGCTCTCAGCATGGATACTTACTTTGTAGTAAAAATGCCAAACGTGGAGTTAAAATTACAGTAGTATAACTACATTGGAAAATTTTCCAAGTTACACTCAAGCATGTGGCTGAATCTGTGTTTTGATTTGTGATCTAAGAGGGCCATTTTTCAACAGCTGATGAGAATTCAGTTTACTTAGGCCTGCATATACTTCTCGGTACAAAATATATACATGGAAATTAAAAAGAATAACTTGAAAGGTTGTTGTTTCAAGGAGGGTGGTGGGTTGATCAAGAAGAAATGGGATCCAGATTCCTGTTTAAATTCTGGTGTTAATTATGTGGTGCAACTCCCTCTGAAATTAATGGAGCTCTATGTATAAAAAAAAAGGTACAATCAAGCTATTTCTGCTTCCCCTGTTATACATGAAGGCTTTGCCAGTCTACTATAGCACAGGGAATATTGAATTATTAGCGGGTACAGTTACGTCAGCAACCACTACAAGGGAACTCCAAAACTTTTAAGATGTCGAATAAAACTTATAGAAAAACAGAAAATCCCCTTTACAAAAGGCACTTTGGTGTCCAGGGCTTTCAGTGAGCAGAACACAGAATAGAGTTTAGATTTAATCTGAGAAATTTGGTAAGTGCCTCATTTAACCTTTAACATAAAACTTTCAAATATGCCTTGGAGGAGTAGTATAACTGTCAAACCGTTCACACAAGACAGTGCAAAAAAATTAGTACTCGCCTAATTTTAGCCATACTATACAGGAGTGAACCAGTGACTTTTTCTCTTACCATTTGTAGGCCGGAGCGTACAAAAGGAAAATCTGCGTGAGCCAAGCAGAAAACAATAAAACCAACTCAAATTGTTTGAAGAGTTCAGCTAGCATGCAGAAACTTAGGAGATAACTAGGACTACTCAATATATTTTAGAGGAAAAACCTGAATAGAAATCCTAGGTTCATGCTCTTCAAAATTTAAGAATCTAGGTTCTGGATTTTCCATGCATGCCCAGTTTCATACGGCCACACTCAAACAAGCATTCCCTGTACGTGTTGTAAATTACATTTGTATTACACGCACAAATGACAGCACCTTATAAGCAGAGATGGAGCATTGCTCAAGTATTCACGTGGCTTTTCAACAGGTGTTGTTAGTATCCAACACTAGCTTTACACAGAGAAAAAGCAGAGCCTTTAACGTGACACAATCTAGATATTACATGTACCACAAATAGATATCACAAATACTACACACCCTCTTCTCCTTTCCTTACAAGGGCAGGGGTCCAATATATTTCCACAGTGTCAGGAAGAATAAATTCTGTTTTACTCTAACCCCTGGATCACTGACATTTAATAAATGTTATCCATACTTTGGCAAATTGTTTGCTAAATCTCTGAAATGAGGATATTTAAGGCCAAGGTTTCTGATAGCAGGTCACATCTCTCAAAATTTCTTTGGTTTCCTTTCCCTGATTTAACCATATTAATAACGACCGTGGTTTATAATTATTCAGTCAAATAAACAAATGGGCACTTTGCAGGGAAGACCTTTTCAGAATTGTTAAATGCCGTCAGCCCTTCTGAATGGATTTGGGCTATTTTTTTTACTTTTCAGTACTGTTTTAGAGAGACTTGTCTAAAGCCACTGAGGCAAAAGGGAATGTCTCTGATGTCTTCAGTGGGACTTGGATCTGGCCCAAGCCTAATGGGCATTAAAGTCGAGTCATAAAAAGTGTTATAGTCTATTATATGAGCTCACTCTCAGTAATTAACATGTTTTCTCTTTTCTGCAAGTGCCCATATCAAACAGAAGATACAGCCAAGATGCTCTGTCTGACAACTTTACAAGCTGCACAGCATCCGTGCCAGGCAGCAGATACAAAGAAGAGATTTATGATGCCAGCATCGTGAAACCCAACAAGATAGAAAACAGGATTCAGCCACCTCACCACCTCATTAAAGAAGAAAACAAGTTAGCTTTTAACAGAGACCTACAAGAAAAAATGAGCATCAATGAAAGTTCCTTTTCAAACTCAATAGCTAACTCCCTGCTGCCAAAATCAGAATGTTTCCAGTCTAAAGCTATAGGACAATTAAGCCACCTCCTGCCAATGCCCTCTATGTATGAGCAAACCAGAAGGATTTGTATGAAGGAACCCAAATATGGGCATATTGGTCACCACGGTACAAATCTAGATGAACTGGACAGCGACGAGAGGATGCCTGTAAAGCTTGATCATGACTCTGAAAGCGAACGCGTGATGGACGTGAGACCCTCTGGGCAAGTTCCGTTTGTGCTTCTAAATTATCACCATGTTCTAGCCAAACACGGAACATTTCAAACTTCATCATGTACAGCGACAGGACATGTAGGAGAAAATTATGGATACAATTCCGAGGAAGTAAATACGTTTATTTACAAAAACCAAAGCCCCTCGTCAGCTTCTTCTCCAGAAACCCACAAGGAATCTGCACTACCCCATTATATTGGAACTTCTGTAATAATAGCCAATGGAAGGTGACGGTAATAGAGGCGTATTTACATTTAATTAAGAAGCCAAACTGTAGTGATTTGCAAAAAGCATGAGAGAACATGGTTACATTTACTGAGCATAGCTAAAGGTCAATGAGGGACAGACTCATGTGTTCCTGGGAAGTCACGTGGAACAGTACCTGCGAGGTCAGGAAAAATCCTGCGTCCAGTATCAGTGCTTCCTTGCCACAGAGTGTGCTCTGGTGCCAGCAGGAAGACATGTTACAGATCTTATTTTTGTTATTTTATAGTGTGCAACAAAATTAAATGATAGGTGTTATATGCAGAGATTTCTATGAAGAACATTTTTTTCCTTAACCCTTCCTTCTCAAAATACATTCAAGATTTTTTTTTTTTTTAAATCATTATCATAAACTATACACTCTAGTTTAGGTATTTTTGACAAACTGTGTGAAGCCTTACATCAACTCTCCACCCAGGCGTTAAACATCTTGACAAATGAACTCTGTTTAGAGTGGTGACTTTTAGTATCCATAATACAGCTGTACTAACTAAAGAGAAACTCAGTTTGGAAAAAGCTTATTTATTAATTATCCAGAAGTTTTTAAAGTAAATAAATAAAACTAAATTTGATTTATTTAACATAGATTTCAGTGCTCAGAGATTGTTGCCACCACCGTTTATCTTGACCAGGAATGATATGACAAATACATACATACAAAAATGCGTATTAAAGGGTTACAGGTCTTTTCATGGCAAATTGGGCCAAATCATGGAGTAGGAACGAAAGAATATTCCCCATAAAATGCTGTAATAAGAAACTTCTAAAAAATGTGTTTCCATGAGTATTCTGGGAGAAAACTGTGCAGATTTTCAAACAAGCCAGCCAAAAATACATTTTAATAACAGCAACAGAAACATTTTTGTGATAGTCAATGGAATAATGAACATGCATGCTTTATTTTAAACTTACCAGTAGCCTTCCGAAGCCTGAAGTTCAGCTTTTAACACACTAAACTTTTTTAAGCATAAATCTCAACTGCCAACACAAAGGTAAGAGTAACGTTTGACTGATCCCTGCCCTTCACCACGGCAGCGGACGATCCGGACACAGACGATCGACGGTCGCTGCACAACCACCACCACCGGAGTCGCGTTTGAGTTAAAGCAGTGGGTGGGTACGTCGGGGTTTGGAACGGAACGTCTCGTTTTTTCCCCGTGAACTGTCGTGAGGCACAGACAGCGCACCTTGGCATTTTGTCCTGCTCGCTAGGGACAGGTTTCCCCCCTTGTTTACTTCTCTGCAGAGTTTACAAATGAGGAGACTGTGTGTAACTGACAACAGTCAGTCCACTCTAGTTTTCAACCACTTCCCCAACCAACTTTGTGTGCTCCTGATAAAACAAGGAATGGCTCCCTAATTAACAGCTGTAAATATCAACAATACAGGCTGCTGTAGATCCAAGGCAGCTACACTTGGCTGTATTTCTTAGCCCAATTCAAGGCTAGTTTACATTTTTAAAACTCTCTCTCACCAGACTCTCTCTAGCGGCCTTTCCTAAAGAAAATGCTTACCTGTTTGTGCAACATGGAAAAACACTTGCTCAGATTAAAATGTAATGGAATACACACTTTTTATTTACATGCTCTCCATCTTTTATACGCAGCAATGGCATCCTGTCACCTCCTTGCATGTACGAGCATTTATTGCTGTGAGTACACAAAAATACTTCTAAAACATGTTTGAAAACCACTTTCAGTATTTTTATTGCTTCCTATCAAAAGGTGAAGGTAGAAGGCTTTAAATTGATGTTCACATCAAAGTTCACAGCTGTCTGACTTCATTTGCTAAAAAAGCATGAAAAATACCTTCTGTGAGAAACATAAAGTACCCCTCATCAGCCATTACCAGAATATTGACTTCCAAAAACCCAAAAGGGCAGAACCAAACCGACATGTTCACCTACTCACCGCAACTGTGCGCCGTGGATCGCCTAATGCTACGGAAGTGAGTGAGTCCCCACAAATGCTGTGAGTGAACAGTGTTGGCGTTCTGACTCTGTAAGTTGAAGCGACGAGACCCAAGTTGGCTTTACAGTGGCTTGGCTTAACTGCCTCCCCAGCCAGCGCTTCTAACGAACGGGCCCAACTCCTGAAAAGAGGCAATTATGCGAAGTCTTGTATGTTAATTTCGTTAAATTAAAACCATGCCCTGTGAAGGAGTAACTGACCTTGTTTGCATCATTAAAAAGAAACCTGATGCATAGCCCTCGCACTATGCTTTTCTCCATACCTCATTAGTGGCACTGCCGCACACAAAGTCAATCTGCTGTAGTTTTCTGTTCTTGTAAGTACTTCACACTATAAAAACATGTTTTCAGGAACGTACAAATTAGGCTTCGGTTAAAAAAAAATGCCATTGATGTTTTTCAGTAAAATACCACAAAATATTTTTCCAGCGTCTGCCTTGTTACTCACACTTTCAGGCAGTATTCAATGAGCCTGAGCAGAGGAGGTGTTCCATCATCCTCCCGCAGATGTTTTACTGTATGCGATATTCGGGTACACGAACTTTCCCCGCCAGGCAGTAACAAAATCAGCTCTGCATTCACACATGACAACACAGGGTAGTTTTAGAAAAGAGCTGTGATTAAAAAAACAAATGCGTGAAACACTTTTCCTGCCATTCCAAAAATCGAGGGAGCAGTTGCACATCTGGAATGCCAGTAAATCGTACTGAGAGAAAAATATGACTTCTAGTCAGTCAGACTATGGACGCCGATGGCACACCCACACTGCAGAACGTGGCACAGCCGTGGACAGGGACAATGTTCTCAATAATTGGACAAAATCATGTCACAGAAGTGGAGCGTGAATTGGAATATGTTATGAAAAATAACCTCATTTCTCTCTACCATACTTGTTTGAACCACTATGGACAACTTTGCCATGCGACTTGACAGGAGTTCAACTCTTAGGGGAGTTTGGACCTAGCAAGTAAATGGTATGGAGAATGAGAGAGAGGAGGGAGAGAGGGGGAATATTTTACTCAAATGTAAAGTTGGAATCATTAATACCATACGGAGGTGTCAAAGTTTTTATCTTATGAATGCTGGAAACACCTCAGTGTAAATGAGGTGACAAGGGAACAGACTTCTCTCCAGATTGCAGTGGCCCTGTAATTTGCAAAAGGGTATTAAAGTCATTTAATGACTTCAAGTACAGTGGACAATACATGTAAAATTGGAGAATATCTCCCTGAGATGAAGTGCAAATGAATGGAAAACCTTCCAGAATACTGGTATTTCTCTAAAAATCACAAAACAGGACACCAAGTATTTTTTTCAACATTTCAGTTGTAGTTTAAAAAGAACACAGAGAAAATTCTATTATTCCATTTTTTTTCCTGAACATTAGATTTTGCTTTTTTTATATGATGCAGATAAAAGCTATTTGGCAAATGTAGGTGAAAAAGCACGCAGAACACCCAACCTATTAATGCTCAGAATTATATATGTATTCCCTAAAAATGTAAAGCATTTTTGCTTATTTATTATGTAAAACAAAACTGTTAAAATGTTAATAAAATCCTGTAGCCAAAGGAAAAGTGAGTTGGATTTCTTCTTGAACTACAAAACACAGGCTTTCACAAACAAAAAATATTTGAAAATTTATTTCAATTGTAATATGTCCTACATTTTACAGTTCATGTACCATAAAATAACAGGATTTTCTAATTTATTGTATTTTAGCCACGTTGCATTGTAAAGGAAGACATTTGGAGACCTGAAAATAATACAGAATCACTAATGAAAGGCACCAGTGCAAGACACTCAGACACGACAGCAGTTTACAGTTCTTCCCTGCAGTTCGTTTCTCTCAGCCACGCATTACGTGGCCGCCGCCGGTGGCACGCCCCATTTTCTGACCTCTGTTCTTTCCTCAGCCCAGACTTAATTTCTTTGGCGTCTGATCAGCGCGGTGCGTCGCTGCAGTAAGTTCTGCACGCGAATGCTTTTATCAAACCATGCACCCCCAGGAATCGGCTCTCTGCAGCACAAACCTTTGTCACGACAGATATTAAGCTGTACTTCAATATTTTTGGTTTTTATATAGCTACTGTGTATTCCAACGTGGTTGCAGAGAGTAATTTTTTTAGACTGCTGAGGTCGTGTAGCTGAATCGGAAAAAGCAAAGAAATAACAGAAATCATTGTAGAGTGAAGCAGCAGCACAAAGAAACACTTTAATATTATTTCCAGGTAATAGCCCTTGAAGTAGATTATATTTGTTGGATATATGTAAAGAAAAATGCTCTGAAGTCTTAGAAAACCTTTTACGAGAAGTGAGATGCACAGCTTGAACTCTTAAATGTTACATACATAATTACTTTTTCAAACCTCTGGAACAGCCTTGGTGCTGACCGCACACAACCCGCTTTACTCCTGCTGCACAGGACAGGTGCCCACACACCCGGCTTGCTCTCCACAAGTTTTCCTATCAATGAACAGTCTCTACAAATATTTTCACAATGTGTAATGAGAAATGTTATAACAGAGTCCAGGAGGAAAAAAAATGAGGTCACAGAAATATGGACACTCTAATAAATGTTTTTTGAAAGCACTTCATCAAGAAAATAGTTTAAGATATGACATCAGCCTCACAGTGGAAGAGGTGTTTTACCAATCTAGACATTTGAATGAAATTAAACATTTCCAGTGCATTACTTCTGGACCTGGAGTTGTCTAGTTCTCTCCATAGCTGTGTCCAGAGACAGCCTACACCACATATGCCCATCACACATGACAACAATAATGGTGACTTTAATACAAAAGTGTGGCTCACTGGGTGTGCCGAGTTCGGGAATTTTCTTTGTGATGTCCTTTGGTTCTTCTGAAGGAAAGGTCAGGTTTGTACCAAACGCTTCATCCAACTCAAGGCTGCTTCCCCAAAACAACAGGTAGTTTTATACACACAGCATAGGCCACTAAAAAGTAGAGGTGATGGGCTTCGCCCCTGCAGCACCCACCTCTGCTCTGACAAATCCATGCTTGGTTAGTTCTCATTTGCAGAAAGTTAGTTCAATGCTAAGATTCATTCCAACGCAAAAATCTTCAGGGAAAAAAAAAAAAATCTTTCAGCTCAAAGTGAAACCAGAACAAGCTTTTCACTAAGGTGCCTATGAAGAAATCCAAAAGGAACAATCGCAACCGGGAAATATTGCAGCATTTGACTATTAAAAAACCCATCTGCCTGCTGCTCAGATGCTGGGGCAGCACAGCTGAGTGAAGGTTTGCAGGTCCATTCTGCCCTTCTTCACACAGGGAGATGCTTTATCATTTCCCCCATCATTCTTTTACAGCATTTGTCCCTAGTGACAAGAGAGCGTGTTTTACAACAGCAATTCAAGTCAAAACCTGATGCATGATGTGGTTGCTAAAAGAAATATCCACAGGCACCCATCAGTCTACAAGGAACATGAACGAAATCAAAGGTGCTTCCTATAGCTCACCCTACAGTACCAAACCAGATTGTTTTAGCTATGAACATCAGGCTGAGGTACAGAACTAGAGTTTTGTAAAACCCTGTGGTTGGAAAGACAGTACCAGAGCGATGCTTTCCACAGCTGATCTGCAGCAGCATGCGCTGCTCGTACAGTGCTTCGAGGAAAAGGTACAAAAGAAGTGACGTGCACAGGGAAGGTGCGGGGGTGCATATTATATTTGTATATGTAAATGGGCTCTTCTTTGTAGTTAAACTTTAACTCAGACGTGTTTCATTTAATTAAAATACGCATCAACACATGAGTCTGAAATAAAGATAGCTGCCAAAAATTAAGAGCCCAAAGCAGCTTTGAAAGCATCTGGTGGGGAAAAAGCAAAAAGTGGCGTTCATATGTATCATTTTAACCATGCCAATTAACACCTGTCTACACTCCATGGTACAGTTCTGTGGAATACTGGTGTGCAATCCCATATGATGCAGATCACGAGGGAAAACAAAACAGCAGGGGACGGACAACCAGGCACACAGACAAATCTACTGTGATATGGAGCATAAAACCCTAAATGTAATAGGGACAACTTAATTTCTAGCACTTGCTGCCAAACCCCCTAAACCCCAATATGTGAGGATTACTCCAAATTACCATTACAGACTAGCTTCCTTGTTTTAAGACTTCTTGGCTTTGTAACTGAAACAATCTACTAACATGTTCAGATTGTTTATGAGGTGAACTTTAACCTAAAAACCCCATTTCTGGCTAGTATACAGAAGTCCTTTATGAAACCAATTTGGCTGACCCACCTTCAGTAGAGACAAGGTAAGGCAATAAGCAGGGCTGCCTACTTGAGGAAATGAAACTGGCCACATCACACCTATGACAAACGTTTCATTTGCGGAGAACCATCTGAAGTGCTGTGGTGGCCAAGCCGCCGGCTGCAAATTCGCCTTGCCTGGGAGAAAAACCTGACAAGCTGCCATTGCATGGAAGCTCCCACACACCTACTTCATGATGCTTTCTGATCATGACTGAGCTGTTACACCTAACCTGGAACTGGGCAGCCAGCCCCCAGAGGAAGCGTTTTCAGGTCAACAGATGTTAAACCTCTTGCTTTTAATGGTTAGCAGCAAAACCAGATGCCCTGCTGTGGGAAAGGGAGTGACAACAGAAATGATGGAAGAGAATTTGGCCACAAGGTTGACTGCATGTCTTCTCTTTTTCACTGCAGTAGTAGTTTATGGCAGGGATTTTAAGAGCTGGGCATTTTTCTCTCATTTATTCTCTTAACTACATTACTACTATAATCTAATTACTATTAAATTGTAAACTATTTAGATTTCCCTCCACTGACATGGGATTCCACAGTAACCTGGATAAGAGGACTGCAACTAGGGATGCACTTCTCCAGTGGGCTATCTTACAGGGACTGAAGCCTCTTGGAAGACTATGATTCAAAAGAGATGCAAGATGATTTACTCAGATCCAATTGACTAAGAAAAGCCGAGTACAAATAGTGTGGATAACCAACCACAGTTCTTAAGGGCTGATGGAAAACTCTCCAAAAATTCAAGGCAGCCATGAGAGAGTTGCAGACCTCTGACCCACACACAGGATGGGAAACTGTTGTACAGGCCCATGTGGAAAAGAATCAAACCAACAAGCTCTACACTTAGACCGGAATTTAAACACACAGGTAATCCCAGTAATTCAGAAATGTATGATGAGCTCTTCCAGCTGTTTCCACTGCAAACAACACATTAACCAGAATTTAGCTTAAAAAAACATAGTAAAAATGTAAATACTGTACGGGATTGTGCTAAAGCACAATAAAAACACAGACAAGCAAAAAGGAAACATTTAGCCACTTTGGTTTCTCAAATATAGTGTGCAATTGAAGAAGAAGTTCTGTCCTTCGCAAGGTATTCCTTTGCAAACAGGATCCCTTTAAAGAATTGATGCTTACAAAGAATGGCAACATAGATGTGTTTATAGATGTGTTTTAAAGTTAATCCAAAAGAATAAAGGCCTTAAGCAATGAGATAATTACCTCTTCTTAACTGTGGAAGTTATCCATGTCAAAGAACAAAGGTGTCGGAAAATCAGAAGAAAAAAAAAAGTCAAGCTATCAACTACTTTTCCCACCTTGAAGCCAGTTTAGCTGCTTGGTGCCATACACTAAGAGCCTCCCTTCACTCTCATGAGCTCTGAGGTCAACTAATGCTTTGGGATTATGAGGTTTCTCAGCATGTCAAACGAGTTGCCATCAGGGTGCACAGACTCCACACCCTTGCCTTCTTCATGAACTTGAAGGAATCCATAATCATCTATCCCGACTATCCATGCCATTGGGCCCTCTTCATTGTAGAGACGGACTTGCTTACCACTGCAAACAAGAGAACCAGACCGTTAGGAATTAATTGATGGAGACTGCACAAACAACTAAGAAGTGGCTTAGAGGACTAGTGTCTAGCAGAGTAATTTTATTTCTCACCTCACTGGTTCCTGATAGAGCATGATTTTCAGCAGCATTTTCTACCTGCTTTAATTCATTTATGTGGAATTAACAGTTCATCCAAACAGTCTATGGAGGTTTGGGGTTTTTTTTTTGTAAAAGACAGGAGTACAGCAGCTTCATTACTAGCTAAACAAAACATTCCCAATTCCCTTTGTTTTGAGGTGATACGTGTAAAATACCTAGAAGCATTCTTTAACTGCTGCTGCTAGTCCATTGATTTTGCTATGTGATATTTTCATTCTCCTTTAAAATAATTAAAATAATACATCCTACTTGGGAGTGTAGGATGTATTTAACTTGTTTTAAAGGCGATCTAGTAGAAAATATAGAAAAAGACAAATTATCTATGAGTTCTTTTCAATTTTCTTAACAGAAAGTTCGAGAAGAATATTATACTTACCTGTGTGCCCAGTACTTGTAGTAACGGGGAAGAACTCCGTTGGGCCCTTTCTCCTGGAAAATATCTATAAGCCTCTCTAGCACAGTTACAGTTCTTGCAATAAGACAGTCTGGAGTTAAAGCCTTCAGCTTTGTCCCCTCTTCCTTGTTAAATTTTGTGATGAGGTCATTGATGCATATGGTGGGGTTGCTGTTATTCACATTAAATCCAAAGCCTGAAGAAGACAAACCAAAAGAAGAGGACAGGATCTATAAATACCAACATGTTGTTACCACCAGGAAGTTAGTACTTAATTCAATCACTTGACACAATTACCTCCAAGGAATTTTTTAGTAACTGTTTTTCTTCAGCCCCTCACACCTTTAAAACTTCCTACTTGCATAATTACAAATCTCAGTCCAGCTTTTCTTGGTTTCTTGCCCTTAAAACTCCTCCTCAAAATTGTAGAAGCAAATCCATTGCAGTCCCTTCAACCTCACACCATCCTATCAGTGAGGGTTAGGAAGATGGTAAGTGATGACTTGCACATTGGTTACAATAACATCAAAGTGAGAAATTCCTTTACTCCCTGGAAGCTGACAGCTAATTGAGAGTGAATCATAGATCATACATTAAGATGGATCCATTAAGATGAAGATTAAGATCTTCCAGCCTAAAATTTAAGAAACCTTTCTGTTTATTACAGTTAGCTGACTGTATATTCTGAAAATTAACCCTTTTTACACAGCTGATAAGCCTTATTTGGCTTGCTCTGAAAAGCCCAGAAGATTTAACTTTGCTGTGTAAGACTCCAGTTTTCTTAATCTATCTTACCACAGCATATCGTTTAGAAGCCTCAGGTCTCACTGAGATTTCTCCAGCTAGAATAACCTTGGCAGATCGCCTTTCTTATTTAAATGTGGCTCTTGGGGTCTTTTTTGCAGCCTGCTGAAACAGGCTTGGAAGGATGTAGAGAAATAAATTGTATTAGCTGTTTATTTTTTTCTCCTAATAATTTGGATTTTTCTTTCCTCAGACATTTGGGATAAAACCTCAGCCTGTCAATCAGGTTTAGACAAGATATACCTCCATCTGCAAGAAGGTCCAGAAGCACTGTTTTATTAATTTGCTATTAAGGAGACTGTTTATGTATGGAATTAATTTGTATTAATTAAAATAAAATGTGCCACACCAACAGATGCCAACTCAGCTGTTTACACTCAAATACAGTATAAGTGAAGAGAGAGTGATTGTGACCATTAAGCAGTGATAGGTACTTCCAGGGTGCATAACAGGGTCTTGGAGTCCATCTGCAGGCTCAGGGCACTCAGGCATGTATGTAGGGAGATCACTGCTTAGGAATCCAAAAACTGAAAAGGACATGAGAGACATACTGAGATGAGGAGCTCAGCTGAGGCAGAGGCATTTGGCGATACACACATCACTGACATGATGGAATAGATCCTTGGATCCTACGTGGGAAGTAACTTTCAATCTTAGAAACTTCCAGACAAAAGAAAGTTGATGAAAATGTACAGCTCTGTACATACCGCCAAGATGACTCCTAGGGGACATCAGAGAGAATGCATACAAAAAGTTTCCATTTGAATTTGAACATTTTGGTTTAGGATAAGAAACACAAGGACCAAAACTAATATGCAATGTGCAAAGAGATATTTGGTAAGATGAATTGTTTTTGGAACCATTTGGATTTTCTTGTGTTAAGCAGAACAGGCTCTGTAAAATCATAAGGAAGCAGTAAATTCTGGAGAAGATTCACTGCTCACCAG
>NW_010253197.1:50377-67671 GCF_000690775.1 Eurypyga helias | reverse complement strand
GGTTTAAACTGAAAACAGGTAGATTGATATTGTATATCAGGAGGAAACTCTTCCCGGAGAGGGTGATGAGGCACTGGAACAGGTTTCCCAGAGAAGCTGTGGATGCCCCATCCCTGGATGTCTTCAAGGCCAGGCTGGATGAGGCTTTGAGCAACCTGGTCTAGTGGAAGGTGTCCCTGCCCATGGCAGGGGGGTTGGAACTAGATGATCTTTAAGGTCCCTTCCAACCCAAACCATTCTATGATTCTATGATTCTATGATTCTGTGATAAATAGGCGATAACATCACTTAAAACTGAAGAAACAGGTAATGTTTTCAGCTGGTTCTAGCAAGGTTTGACAGTAATGACCACATCCTACAGCCCTAGTGAAAGGAACTGAGTCTGTTAAAAAGACTATTACCTGCTCTATATAATCTTTGTTTGATAAACTTCAGGATGCAATGCTGTCATCTTTATTAAAAAGATAACCAGAGACAGATAAGCAATACTTTTACAAGCACTACAGACAAAATTTATAATTTTTACTAGACTTACAGAAAACATTTGATTTTTTAGAAAAAATGTATCGGGAAGTAAAGATTGAGGACATTTTTATTAATCCATAGCAAAATATGAAGGAACAATTCTCATTTAATTCTATTAAAGACTCTGCTATAGAAGGAATCAGTTCTCTATTACTGTCTAGTACATTATAAAAGATATATATCCATAGCAAAAAAAGATACCAACTTTGTAAAGGTTCAGTGGGGGGATGGCATGTAAACCACTTCTTCCTTCTTTAGTTTTTCTACACATCATTTTCACCATCTGATGCCTCAATTGTAGTGCTGAGGTCTGTAGGAGTTGTCATTCATGTCAGTGGGACTAAGACCAGGGACAGCTTTGCAGTTAAATGGGGGATAAAAATTTCAAATACAGGAGTACTTTGTATATGTATGTATTTATGGAATAGCAATAAAAGAATTTCTGAAATAAGAAGAGTATGCATCTGCAAATTTATCCCATGTACTCCGTTGTCATGTCAAGCTCCCACAAATAACTCCAACAAAGTTAAAAAAAATTTCATGAGGACTCTAAATAAGCTACAAATCCTTTTAAAGAGATTATATGTGATGTTTCTGAGAGAGTATTGATAATAACATTAGTTAATTTTACCACCTCCAGCTGTATATGTTTGCCAAAATCAAGAGGAAAAACACACTTTGTGGTAAAGTTGCCTTCACCTTAATTATTGAGGTAGAATTTGTAGAATTCACTTATAAGAAGCACTTATATAGATGACAGCAATTTTAGTTTTCTCATGTTTTACTTCATCTTTCAACCTTCAATCTTCTTCTATTAACTTCCTCCTATTTTTATATTAGCTCTTCTCTTTTTACTATTAATTTTTCTACTTTTTAGTATTTTATTAATTTGTAAGAAAGAATCCAAAATTGATTAACTGATGCATTTTTGTACCTAACACATCTTAATGGAGTATATTAGTGGCATTCATATTTCTATATGAATATCCTATTCTCAATTTGCTATGTGTTTGTTTCAATTCACTATAGACTTCACCTGACCGGACGTTCTGATTATTTGATATTCAGGGAGCAGTAAGAACCACTATTGCTGGTAGAACTGCCTTGGAAGCAAAGAGTAAGATAATGCATTCAGCTCAGCTTGAGGGTGACTGATGCAGGGGTGGTCAGGGTAGAGTTTATATATGTTAGGAGACAGCAGGGGTTTAACTGAGACTGTGGAATTATGTCTGGTAGTGCAAGGAAACAAACACTAAGAAATACTTAGATTTTTTTCAAAGGACAATGTATGTAAATATCAGAAAGAAAAATTTTTACTGTCACCTTCCCTGGGTGCTATCTCTGAAAAAAATTCTGATCTGACAATGCAAAAAGGAGAAAACGTGCTAGGAAGTAATTTGGATATGGTTGCAGGATTCTCCTTCCTCACTTTTGGTTTTCATGGTCTACAGCCCAGGGTCCCGTTTGCCTCTCAGCTTTAACCAGAGAGTCTGGACAAACATATTATAGCATGTTTGTTGTAGGCTGAATCCCACAGTTAGTGTTCATTATAGTTTTCACTGTCAGATGCTCACTTCATGCTTGCCACCACAATTTCCTCTACCAGATTTCCAAAGAGAATGAAAAAGGTTGTGGAGGAAATACTCTGACAGATTTCATTACACACTGTGTCTTGCCAGCATACCTCTGACAATCTTTAGTAACAACTCCTGATTCCTACTAGTCTGAGAAAGGATAATTAAACTCATTTAGAGCTAACTTCAGCGTCTACCAGAGACAGTACAGAAGCTTTTTATAGTGAAGTAACAGCTGACAGTAAGATTGAGAAGCCCTTGATGCAAGAAGCAGCTTACAATATATATGTAATTACATGAATTGCTTTGACACTTGCTTCACATTAGAGTGGTAAGAAATACTAGCAATCTAAATATGGTGTTGGGAACAATATGTCTGAAAGTTAAGAAACAAAAGAAGCAGTTCTACTTGGTATGATCTACTACTTTCTTGTGTGTTCAGATGCATACCACTGAGGTTCAGGTTACTGTTCTGATACTTTCTTGGCATAACCTCATCAAATAACCTGCTCCTGCAATAGTGCTTGGTCCATTCAGCTTTATTCAGCATATTCTAGGCTTGACACATTCCAAAAATGTACATATATTTAAAAAAAAAAAAAAAAAAAACAAAAAAACCTGCTTTGGAGAGTTTTGTAAATTGCCTAAGGGCCATGATGCTGTTACTGTGTTGGTGCTGTTTCCTAGCAATGCAAGTTTGAACCTGACCTTTGCAGAATGTGAGGGAAGTACACAGATGTGTTACTATTCTCATCTCTGGGGAAGAGCAAGTTTATTTTCAGAAAAAAAATTGTAGGGAAGACAGTAATTTGAGAGATACAAATAAAAATATCTCAGACAAAAATTACCTGTGCAGTAGAAGCAAAATGATGGGAAGGAACATAAAGGAAGGGTTTGAATCTATGATTATGGGATAAATAAAAAAGTTAACAGAGTAGCAGGGGACCTCATGGGAGCTCATGTGGCTCACGAGAGCTACAACCATAAGAAGAATTATTTGAGGAATAGATAAAAAGAAAGATGTGAGGGTCTTGAACAACAGAAGAGAGGGCACCATTTTTGTGGAACAATGGTTAGTGAGCTCAGATTTCCTTCCTTCTTCTATGTATACTAGGACCAGGCATCACCTTTACTCTCTATTTATGTACTGCTGTCTCTGTGGAGCAATTTCTGGTCCCACTTCAGGAAATCTTGCCCTTTGAAAAAGAGACCTATGTGTCCTACTAGACAGATTGCATGTCCTCTGCTTCAGCGGGATGTGAAAAGCCCTTTCCTTCCATCCTCTGAGTGTTCATAAGCCTTACTTTCCAGGATAAATCTTTGCTGAAGATCACCGTTACTACACTGTAGATGCAGCTGATTAATCTCAGGCAATATTATAGTGGGGCTCCAAGCACAATTAAGGTCATAGCAGACAATCCTTTCCTATTTAAAGATGAATGTTCTAAGTGATCTCAAACATGCATGCTTGACTTTAACTCTGTCTTGTGGTTCATAAAGCAAAGCTGATAATTCAACCTGGGGATCATTTCAGTTGGACATTCCAGGGATACAATCCCCAAGCCCCTTACATCATGATTTTTTCAAATTCTGCTGTATTTATTGTATACCCGTAGGACTAAAGCCATGACTTTCTTCATAGCTCCAGCTGCACTTAATCACTTGACATTTATTCTGGCAGATGAATAGAAATTTCTGCTCCTTTAGAGAATTAACATGGGCATTCAGTCTTTAATGAAGATTAGGGTTCAGTTATTTGGATTTTGTTTTAAGAATAGGCTTTTTAGAGTTTAGGGTACCTCATGCTGTCTGCTCACAAACACAATGTTTAGAAAACCTACCAAACAAGTATTTGTAACCACTCATTTTTGATTCAGTTGGGAAGGGCAAGCTATTTCATATTTAGATAAAAAAACAGGGGCTATAAGGATAAATGTTGAATTTGACAACTAGAAATATGAACAGAAGGCATTTTGAATTCTGCTTAAACATGGGGGGGGTTTGTTATTGACTGGAGAATAGTATTAAGATTTTAGATGCTCTAGTCTACTATAAATTTTGTAATTTTACAGTTAATCAGGCTTCAGTTCTGAGATAGCATGTTTGTGGACAAGAGATAGCTCAGTTTTTCATATATTTTCAAGAACACAGAATGTTTTTCTTTTCTAGTTTCAAATAAGTTATTAACATTTTAGGAAGTGTATTCTTCTTCCTTGCTCAGTTTCTTAAATTTTATCACCTGTTTTTGTGAGTTCTCTTTCATGAGATGGTTGGGGTTTGATTGACTTTGTAGTTAGCAATCCTTATCGTCCTCAGAAACTGGTGTATTTTCTGGTTTAGTCCAGAATGAGGCTTTGGTAGTTCTGCTGTGGCTTATTGATTAACCCAATATTTGTCTGTGAAAGATCTTTCAGTTCCATAGTGGTTTTATTTTATTTAGTTTTGTCTTGCGGGTTTGAATAGTTGTCATATTCAGCAGTTCAGTATTTCATCTTTTCTACAGACGCCATTTTCCTTTTGCTTATCATTACAAAGTTTATTCTTCAGAAACAGTTTTTCTATTACAACATGCTTAGACCACAAGTGTATCCATTTTTTTTAACTGTACCAGTTTTAACTGAAGAACTAAAAATGTTTTATTCTGTAAATATTGATCTTCCTCAATTCCTACTTTCTCTAGAGTTCTTTTAGGGAACCAAGGACATTCAGACATTTGCAGTTCCAGGCACCCACGGCAGAAAACGTTTTAAGATTAGGGTTCCTCTTCCTCAAAAATGTAAACTAGCTTTGATCAAATTTTGAACAATTCATCCAGTGTTTAAAAAAATTATCTTTTCTCATTCATATCTTGAATTCAGCACAGTGATACGCTCATTGTATTTTGACATCTGAAAATGTGTCCTGGTTGAAGTCCAGCCAGGAACAAAAGACCATGTGGCCAGTGAGTCACTCATCCCCCACTGACTAAAAGAAAAAGCTCGTAGCCTGAGGCAAGGAGTGTGAGGGATCACTCACCTGTTATGGTGATGGGCAAACAAGACTCCACTTTGTGAAGTAAAATCCACTGAATCGGTGACCAATCAAATCAGAGTAGGATGATGACAGACAAAACAAAACAGATATTAAAAACCTTCCCCTGTCCACCTTCTTCCTGGGCTACTTCCTCCCCCCATAGTGGCACAGTGGGACCAGGGATGGGGATTTCCCAGTCAGTCCATCACACATTATCTCTGTTTTTCCTTTTTCCTCAGCAGGAGGACTCCTCACACTCTTCCCCAGCTCCAGTGTGTGATGCCTCCCACAGAAGATAGTCCTCCATGGTCTTCCCTGGCATGAGTCCTTCTCACGGGCTGTGGTTTTCTAACTACTCCAGTGTGGAGCCATCCCCGGGCTGCAGGGGGGTCTCTGCTCCCCTGTGACCCTCCATGGCTGCAGGGGCACAGCCTGCCCTCTCACCACAGGCTGCAGGGGAACCTCTGCTCTGGCCACTTCCTCCCCCCTTTCCGCACTGACCTTGGTGTCTGCCTTTTTGTCTCCCTCATATCCCACTCCTCTCTCCACAATGATTCTCTCCACTCTGTTTCTGCTTCTACTACTGCTTTTTGTGTTTTTCCCTCTTAAGTATGTTAATTCGCAGAGGCACTGACCACTGACTGGCTCAGCTGTAGCCAGAGGTGGGTCTGACATGGAGCCAGGGGAGCTTTGCTCACACGAGCCATCCCTGTGGCCCCTTCCCCACTACCAAAACCCACCACCGCAGAAACCCAACACAAAATGACATTATTATTTTTTTGTGATAAATAGCAAAATGTCAAATTGTTCTTTCATTCTTTAATTTGTAACACAAGTTATTAGGAGTTTTTTCCACATTTAAATGCTTAGAGTGTTTACATATGTTTTGTATCAGTGTAGAACAATATTTTTTTCTTTAATTAGAGACTTTCACCCTGTAAAGGATATCATTGCAAGCTAAAGAAGAAAAGGATAGAATCCTATATGACAACAAGACATTTAATAATAATAGAATAAACAGATTGGAAGAAATCTTGAAAGGCAATGTAATCCATCCCCAGCTGAAGGACCAGGCATACCCCTATTATATTAACATAGCCAGTTCTTAAAACCTGCCAGTGATAGATGCTGCGCCACACACCCAGATAAGCTATTCCTGTGCTCAACTGTTCTCAGCTTTAAAATACTTTACCTAATGTATCCCCTACCCCCTCCTTGCTTCAATTAAAGCTTGTTACTCTTCACTATATCTACAGAGAGTGAGAAGAATGGCTTATTCCTTTTCTTCCTGCTACCTCTTTTGTATTTGAAGATGGTTTCTATGTGTTTTCACTGCAGCTTTTTTTCTAGACTAAAAAGCTTCCAATCCTCTTTCACAAGTCAATTTTTATGGAGTTCTGACAATTCTCAGTGCAACATCATTGACGATGATATGTGCCACTTTGACGCATACGGACAATGCAGCAATAATCAGCTTCCAAAAGATGATCCCTCCTCACTGCTCACTGGCTAGCTTCCATAGATAGATAAAAGCTCCCAAATGTAACAGTAATACAAATAACAGTACTTCCCAACACCTTTGTGCTCTATGAGGATAATGCATTTATCCATATCATAATGTTATCTAAAAAAACCCCAGTAGATGTAGAGAGAAAGATAATGCAATCAATATGAACATAACTCTTATAATTTATTTTACTTCCAAAAGCTAAAAAGATGAAAAAAATGGTTCCATTACATTTTTCATTAAATAAGTTCCGAAGATATTTCCCAACTATTTTTTTTAATTTCATTTTTTATACTTATAAAAATAAAATAGCTGAGACAGATTATGCTTTCTGAGGAGGTAAAAGTCTAAAACCACTGTACTGCAGTACACCTTCATGAAAGATTGTCTTTGGAAAGCCAAGTTTATTTCGACAGTTCAAGACTAGCACTCCTGGTTTAAAATAATTCAGAAGGTATTGTCCTCAAGTGTGGGCACATAAAGCATAAATCTCTGAATGGAGACACAATCACGATAGACAGTAACTTTCTCAGTGGTCTCTCATACACAACTATGAACAAAAATAGACTTCCTGTTTAACAGACCCTGATTTCAAAAACCCCTGTAACAATTTTATTGGTCACCATTAGAATAGGAAGAAGAGATACAATTAAGCATCCAAAGTGTTAAAACTATTTAGGGAAAGCATAACAAAAGTTTTAAGCCACTCATATAAGGAGTTGGGCTTTCAGAATTTTCAAACATAAGGATCAATCTATTTATCCACTTATCTATCTATCTACCTATCTACCTACCTACCAACCTACCTAGGAAAATGTGCCTGTGAAAAATACTGCTGCAGTGGTTAGAAGGCTGCTTGTCTGAAGAAGAAACAAAATAAGAATTCTTGTGCCACACAGGAGTTACAGGTCACGAGAAATGTGTTTCCTGGTAGCTGTTACAACTTGAGGAAAGTTTACTTAGACTTTTAAATATTATTACTCTATCTCAAAATCAACCTGATCCACTGGAGCAGAAACATTTTACATGGAGACACAAGCTATTCTGGGATATTCAGAGCTGCATCTCTGAGCAGCAGCAGTGATGACTTATGCCTGTAACAACAGGCTCAGAAGCTCGGTGCTGATGGCTGTTTCAGGATTTCTGCCCATCCTAATCAAAATTGATGCACATAACTTGTCCACTACTATGGCCATCTGTCAGTGTGGCACACTGCCCATACAAAAGATATTATGCCAATTTCAATGTTCCAGCCTGAGATGGATTTAGAAGGCAACAAAGAGAGAAAAACTAGTGCATTAAAAACAGCAAAGAGCAGTCTATCCTTAGGGAATCCTACAGGAAGGGCTTGTAAAGTCGTACCTGATGCCTTATCAATCTGTGTTACAATGCATGTTTCCTGCCCTGAACTGGAGAAAGACAGGATACCGTTAAGAGCTTCAGAAAGTTTTGGCAGCTTTCTGGGCTATTACCAAACAGCCAGTAGATCAAGGGAAGTGATATCTCCCTTCAACTCAAGGCTCACGCGACAATCTACAGGACATATCTAGGGTCCAGGCTGGGCTTCCCCACTGATCAGCCAGGCCACAAAACTGCTCAGAGACAGCAGCACTTGTCCTGTGAGGAAAGAATGAGGGAACTGACCTTGAAAAGAGGTGGGCTGGGGGGGACCTAACAGCAGCCTTTCAATACTGCTGGAGATTATGAATAAAACAAAGCCAGGCACTTCCCGGGAGTGTATGATGGGAACATGAGAGGCAGGGGGCATACATGAACAGAGACTGGTTCCGACTGGGTGTAAGGAGAAACATTTTCCCTGTGAGGACGGTAAAGCAGTGCAATAAGTTGACCCAGAAAGTGGTGCAGCCTCCATCATTTAAGGCTATGAAAACCAGACTAGATAAAAAACGTTAGAGCAGGGCTTGCTTTGCAAAGTATGCTGCCCTAGGGACCTCCTGAGGTCCCTTCTAACCTGGATTATCCTGCAATCCTATATGTAATTGTTGAAAAAGGTGTTCCTCATTGAGAAGATTCCTTAGACCATCATATCTATATTTTTGTCTCTCCTGCATCACAAACTAAAAGTTGCATGAAAAGAGAAGAAAAATGTATTTTTACAGAACTTACTGCAAATGTGATGAATAAAGAATTCAGGGTCCAGCTTAATTTGTATTAATGTAAAGGGTGAGAGCCTGGCTGCCCAACATTTCCATTCTGCCAAACAGCAAACACAACTCCAGAGAAATCAGACTTCTGTCTTATTCCTCTACATGAGCAGTGATTGCTACTAGACTAAAGAAACACTGATAATGAATGGTGTAAAAATATCCATGAAGAGGACACAGCTGTAACTGAAGCGTACACAGAATTTGTTTGCTACTATTAGTCTGTGGTACAGAAAAATCTCTATTAGACTCTCAATATGTAAAAATTTAGCAAGAAATCATACCTCAGTTAAGTGATTCACTGTCACTCCAGAGATGTATTACTGTAAACATACACAAATATCATACACATAATAAAAGGGAGGTAATTATCTAGATTGCATCCTGGTTTAAAAACTCTAATTTCCCTGCTGTTTGTACCTTTTTCTTTAAATTGGATATGAGAAATTAGACAGATGAATTTCAATTGCAAAGAAGAAATTAGTTTTATAGTATTTTTAAAATCAGTATTATTGGGAAGTAAAAGTGAAGTCATTAGAAGATAGCTAACAGTAATACAATGAGCATATAAAGAAAAGTATATCAACAAAGAAAACAAAGTATTTCTCAAATAATTTGAAATCTGTAAATAATACGGGATTGTTTTTAGTAATGCAGTTCTGGCTATGAAGATGATTAACCATACAGTGCATTAAGTGCTTCAAAGTTCAAAGGCAAGTGGCAGGGCACAGGACACAATTCAATCCTATATATTCCAACCAAAAAAACCTAGATACGTCATAGACATTATACTGTGTAGATCTTGCAGGTTAACTGTATTGTCTTGCTTTTGTGTTATTTTAGTGACTTAAATAAATTTGCCTTGAATACCATCCACACAAGATTATTTATACAGTATTATGTTTTTCTAAAAAAGGCTCAGTATTATAGATTGACATATTATTCCAATTTCAATAATATAGCTGAAGCATAGAAGATTGATTTCAAATATATACATTGAGTTCCTCCAAGCTGATCTTTCAACTGAAACCAGTGACCTCAAAACATACATCTTTATTCTTGCACAAACTTCTATACTTGACTACAAAAAAATAATTTATCAGAACAGTAAAAGTTTTGAACTTCAGCTTCATTGACTTTGGCAAGACTGAACCACATTTTACCTTAAAGGATCTGATTAAATTTCCAATACCTTTTCATCTTTTTTCTGCATGTATCTTTCTTATTAGTAATTGGAACATCCCAATAGAAGTAAGTTTGTGATCTAAATGAGTTCATGGAACCAAATGAAATTACAGCTATTTTCCATATTATATCATTAACCTTTTTATATACAGTTCTCTTCCATTAGAAGAATCACTTTCTGTTTGTATACATTATAGCTGAAGTTCCCAAACATGAAGAAATAAACCTTGGCCTGTGAAAACTTTCAGGAATCCTTTATATATAGTCATTCAATATATTTTAAATTACATTCAGAAGAAGAAATAACAAGCTGTCAGCCTCTTTCCTTTTGTTCTATGAATTTGTGCCTGGGTTTTTTAGAAAGTTTTTGGGAGAGTTGAAACCAGACATCTGAATATAACAAGAGTCACGCAGCAATTATCACCACCATAACCAAAAAAAGTTATATATCAATGTCTGTGTATTAGTAAATAGGGAAATAAATATGTCATACTGTCAGTTCTTGACTGTGACTGAACTAAGAACTGAATTATAATCTGGTTTCAAGTTAACTACAAAACTGTATTACTAAGTCTTCTGGTTAGCTGAAGCCAGAATGGGTAAACATGTTGAAGAATGACTGTGACTTCTTGACTGTACTTATACAAACTATAGTATTAAATTCTTAATATTTGATCCACTGTTAAAAAAACCAAACAAACAAACCAAAATAAACAAACAAAAAAAACCCCACACAATAAAGGCCATGGCAGTTGTGCAGTTTTGTGCTCTCTTCAAACTGAATCACTCACTTAGCAAGGAAACCAGATTTTAATGTTAAGATTATTGTGTAAACTTAATTTAATAAAAACTATTCTCAGTTTGAATTGCCCTGGATTACAACTTGATTGAGAGATTGTTGATATTGTAAATTTCTTATTCCAAATTATTCACTTTCTTAATCACTGAGGGGTTTAATGTGGAATGAAAGTGTAGGCATCTTGGGGCTCTAAGTGACCAATTGAAATATTAAATGGACAGAGAGAAAACAGGATCTGCAGAGGGGGAAAAGTATCACAACTCTGCATGCTACGTACACCCAGATATTAGGAACACTGATACCACATTGATTAAACCTGTGGTGAAACAGTAATTGCTACAGCTCCTCCTTTCATCTTCTGTAATCCCAAGTCTGATGAATGGGGCTAGAGGCTTAATTAAACTGCAGCACAACACTAGTAAGCTCTTCTATGGATCCTGAAACAGAATAGAGTCCAGATGAAATAGCATTCACAGGAAAAATGAAACATAAGAATAGGCTTCAGTAGGAAGACCGACATCCAGAGGCCCACCCCTTCCAACATCAACCATTCTGTGATTCTGAGAGTCCCATTAATAAAACTGAGTGCAGATACATTAACTACAGCAAAGCCTTTTTTTTTTTTTTTTAATATTTATAGCAACTGTGATGCCTAGATTTCTGGTTACACAATTTAACTATTAAATTCTGATGCTATTCTCTGAATATCATCCCTTGAGAAGTCTGTAAAGCTTCCCAGTGGCTGAGTAGGAGCCCTGCTGAAAATTATTTCAAACATCTGCAGGCTTTGGCTGGGATAGAGTTATTTTTTTCATAGTACCTAGTATGAGACTGTTTTTTGTGAATGTGCTTTGAATATAAGCCATAACAAACTTCTCGTACAACTAAGACAAACTGCATGCTAAATACATTAGAACTGTGACCAGATGATCAAGGGAAATTATTATTTCCTTCCTCCTCATGCTGGTGAGACTGCTGTGGTAATAATACTCCTGTTGTCTCCAGTTCAAGACAGGTGTGGAGAAAATGAAATAGATCTAGCAGAGGGCTATCAGAAGGATACAGAGCGTATCTCCTGTAACAAAAGACCATGGGAGCTAAGCTTGTTTATCCAGGTGAAGAGAAGGATAAAAAGTAATGTAATAGTTTTCTACAGTTGTTTGAAAGGGAGTTACAAAGATAAAAGAACTAAACCTCAGGAGTGTCAGAGGAAATAACAAGTTCAGTAACTGCAAAATGAGGCATAGGACATTCAACATTACGGGAAAAAATGTCAATGACACAAATGACTGTCAAAGTTCAGCACTGAAATAAGACATTCAGAGAGGCTGTGGAAATCCCAGCCATTCACATATTCATGACTTGGGTAGAAAAAGCCATGACTGAACTGATCTACTGATGACAAAGATCCTGCTTTTTGCAGGAGAATGAACCAAACAAATTCTGGAAGTGCCTTCCAACCAATATTTCTATTGTTGTAGGAACCTCTTGTCATTGTCTCCCATGCTATTGATATTCAAACATCTTTTTACCATGTGCAGGTTTTATCACTGTAAGCAATATTGCTCAACTTTCTGTAATACATTTCCATAGTTAATTTTCTCTGCCTGTGTCAAGCTGAATTTAATTTGCATTTGTGTCTCATATTTCCAGATAATTTTTCCTCTTGCATGGATTTTAACACCTCCAAAATTTCTTCCACTCTATTTTCATAGTTAATTTTATTTTTTGGTTATTCAGTGATCATTCAGAAACAAAGAGTTTAATTCAGCTGTCCTAACCTCAAAGATCAACACTTTGCATATCTACAGAATTTAAGCAGACAACTAGGCACATCTGGTATAAATTTATTGCATCTATTTTAAATATCTATGTTAAGAACAAAGGAAACATGCTTAGAAATGTCAGTTTCTCTCTAATGACTGAACAGAAAGGTCTGGACAGATAGTTCAGATGTAGACATCTAAATAAACCACATGAAGCCAGTGCAGCATTGGCAAGCAGTTTCTGAGCTCTCCTTCAGCTCATACAAAAGAAATAAATTCTGTGTAAATAGCTAATATTGACCAAGCAGTTCATACTAGATCCTCCTAAAGCTAAAATTCCATACCTCCACAGAGCAGACAGTATATTGTGTTAATCTTCTATTAAATGATTGTTTATAACTGCAGGACATCGTGCTATGAGCAATATTGGCAAAAGGCAAGATGATGACAAACCTTAAACTGAAGCAATTAACTGCTTTTTGATCAGGTAGTGGTCCTTAAGAGAAATATTTTGTAGGTAACAGTTAAAACTGTGTGTGTCATGGTTTAGGGCCAGTCAGTGGGATAAGGAGAAGAAAATACAAGGAAAGGTTCGTGGCCTGAAGCAAGGACAGGAGGGGATCACTCACCCATTATGATCACGGTCAAAACAGACTCAGCTTGCAAAGACTTTGCCTTAAGGAAGAATCATATGCCTTAAGGAATTTGTCTTTGGCAAATTATTTTTTCAGATACCCTAAAGTGAACCCATTGGCCTTCTCTTCTCTCAAACATAACCTTAACTCTACCTATAACCCTAAACTGGTCCTTACAGACAGCGTCCCTGGTCTTTGCTTAGATAAGTACTGCCTGAAGCCAAATTCTTCTGGCAGTCCTCAGTTTAATTTCTTGGACTCTCTACAATCCTGGTCCAGACAGACCCCTGTGCATCTTTCTCACAAACCAAACTGAGTTTACTGTAATCCTAACCATAACTCTACCCCAAGGCTGATTCAGAGACCAAGGGAACCTAGACCTTCCAAACACTAAATGTTCATCAGGGGAGAAAGCTCTGGCAGTCTCATTTTACCTTTGGTAGAACTCTACCAGCCTCACTGCTATGGGAGCCCAGGGCTTGCTCTTCCTCACAGCTGTAATTCTACCTTCAACATCATGCTCAGCTCACAGAAGACACATCGGAATTCTCACAGATAATATTTTTAGGGGAATCTTTTTATACCAAGCAATTTCCTTTGGTAACTGTTTTCAGCCCAAATCTAACTACAGTTCTTGTCTTTCTCACAACCTGAACCCCAGCCATAATCTTTACCCTAGTCTGAATTAAAATGCTAACCCATGGATGATCTGTGGGCCTGGACCTTTCAAAAATTAAATGTTCCCTAGGGAAAAAGGTAATTTATTATTCCTCAGCTTATTCTGGTAGCCTCTTTTAATTCCTACTCCCACTAGAGCTCTGCATTTCCTCCTACACAACCCAGACTTTCCACAGACTGGAGATTTCCTTGCGAAGAACTCCTTAGGCAGCAGTGTGTTTGCTTTGGCACTGCCTTTTTTGACCCATTCCAAGTTGAACTCCAGGCTTTCTCCTTCTCCTAAATGTAACCAAAACCCTGATATTAACACTATGTACATCCTCAAATCTATGAAGTTCCTGATGTAAAAGTTGCTTTGGCAGCCGTACATAATTTTCAGCACCCCACTACAGCTGGGCTTATTTTACACACAGAGAAAGCAAAATTTTGATATTAAGGTTAGGGCTGACAAAAGAGAAACACCAGAGCTCCAGCTGGAGTAGGTAGGGTAGTAAAGAGGCTTCTAAAGGACCCTTTGGTAAAATGCTAGACTCTGTGTGAAGTTAGGTTAGGGTTGCCAAAAACAGAAATCTATGCTATAGTTGGATGTAATTTTGGCTGGGAAATGATTCTTTGGGCAACCATACTTGTAAGTGATTCAGCATAAGCTATGTAAGACAGACTGTCTGTTATTCAGAGACTTCCTCCTGTGAAGTGTTGAATAAATAGAACTCAGATGGTGAGCAAAACAGATTTCAATCTGTTCTCACAGTTGCGTAGACGGAATTGGTGTAGGCATTTGTTAACATCTATAACAAAATAAACACAGGATACAGAATAATTAACTGTGCTGAGTATTGTATTTTCCTTGGTTTTTAAATTGTTTTAAGTATACTGATTTCCTAAAACTGAGACTCCCCAAGATTAAGATCTTTACAGTTCTGATTTACTAATGCATCTTTATGACTTTTTATCATGATGTTCAGTTTCTAATTGCAGATTTTTTTGTAAATGTTCAAATGATGGGATGACATTTCATGAGTATCTATGGTGAAATTAATAATTCATATAAAAACAATTTCATCCCAAGGAAGAACAATGACGAGACAATATCACTATTTTACAACTATAAATTTCTAGACTATATATTATATAGTATAATACATAGCTGTGGATGCCCCATCCCTGGATGTCTTCAAGGCCAGGCTGGATGAGGCTTTGAGCAACCTGGTCTAGTGGAAGGTGTCCCTGCCCATGGCAGGGGGGTTGGAACTAGATGATCTTTAAGGTCCCTTCCAACCCAAACCATTCTATGATTCTGTGATTCTATATTCAGGATATTTTTTCATCATGGCATATTTTGCAAAGATCAGGCTGTGCATGATGTGAAAATTAGCCATTCTTGTAACTCATTTAAAATGAACTCTCTCAAGATTTCAGAACTCATGTAAGTGGCTAAATGTGTTCCCATGATATCTATATGGCAATACTTGTTAAACTGTAGTTTCAGGAATTCTCAAATTCATTATTTCCAGTTTCCTTATTTTACAAAGGATTGATCGTATTTTCAAACTTAGGGCTTTTTTGCTGAATTAGTCTTTATTTCAGGCAGATTATTTCTCTGGAGTTTATTAAGTATTTGTACTATGAAGTTTTGCATTCTATTTTCTGCTCCATAGGGAATCTTTCTGTTGATCTTTTTGGGTTTTTAATATCAAATTATTTTAAAAAGAATGTTTTGAATATACATGACAGACCAGTTAAATTTACAATATATGTAGAGAAAGATAGTACATCAGAGAGAGGAGAAACAGACTTATGGAAAACCATACCTCTACCTTTGGTGTCTGGGAAAAGCAGGCCTGATCTAAAGGGTCACTATGGTTAAAGAAATTTTTCCATCCACTTCAGTGGGATCAGTCACAAACTGCTGTGTATAACAAATATTTCCTTGCTGTCACAGTCCAGATTTCATCCTGGACTCCATTGTTCCATTCCCAGATTTTCCAGTTCTGTGCTGATGGTTGGATACTGCCATGTAACTCACTGTTGCATATTCTACATGCACAATGATATGTCACGTTTGCAATACAGCTTTCACTTTTTTAGAGCATGTTAAGATTTTGTGTTACAATGAAAGCTTCTTCTTCACTCTCTCCCAGAAGAGTTGGCACAAAGCAGTGTAACATCTTTTGGTTTAGGTTGGGAGTAGCTAACAAAAATGCTCTGTAGTCCATCACACATATTAGCAATGCAACACACCCTGAGATAGGTTGTACTCATCTCTACTAATCTGCAGCAGAAAGGAATGTATTCCATGTAACTTCCTTTTTTGTACCCCCACATTCATTCATCCCCACAGGTACTAGGTCAGTTTTGAACTCTAGGGCCAGCACAGAATGTTGCCTTTTCCATGACCAATTTAACTAACTACCCAAGAATAAAACCTCTTCTGGTTCTTCACGCCTTCCTACTTCTTTATAATTCCAACTTACACCTACCTATGGGGTAAACGATTAATTTTACCTACTTTTACACTTCAAATTCTGAGACATTAATCTAAACTTTTAGTCATAGAAAGACACTTCTTCCACCTCAGACAGATGAATTTCCCCCTGGAGGTGGCTATCTTTCCCAATGGATTATAGAAGAACCCAGCATTCCCAGACAATCAGAATGATCCTGGAATCAGCTATGAGTGTGCACTCACTTTTCATCTATGGTTTTCCCACAGTGGCAACTGCCTATGTCACTATTACAAGTTTATACTTTCATAATGGATATTGACATAATAGATCTCTATTTATAAGGTGTCTTCCTCAAGCCATCTTTCACTTTTCAGTTAATACTTTAAAATATAAGGTACCAAGAACAGCATAATAAAAATAAACATTTATTCAAGGGCACGTAGCATATGTTTTCGTGTTATCATGCAGAGCAGGAAGAAGAGTTTTGGTGTGTCTGGCTGAGAAAACAGTGGGGAAAAATATCAGGATTTCTTTTTAGAAAAGAAAGAAATAAAAAGATTAATGGAATTTGCCTGTGAAACATTTTCAAGGAATAATATGTTGTGTAAAGAAATTTAAATAGACCAGACACTGCATAAAAACGCACATTTTATGAAAGAGAGAAAGAACAACAAAAGGTAGACAGACATATAGAGGAAACAGAACTCTGAAGGGATAACAGAGAGGGAAAGTAAGGAGAAACAGACCTAAGGCCTGACACCTTTTATTTGTTGCAAATTTAAGAGAAAAAAAAAAAAGTACATTTCTAAACAAAGACTGCAACCTATATTGAAAAAATAAAAAACTTTTCTTCTCTCTTACCTTCCAGCAATAAGTCAAAATAAAAAGTAATAGAAAATTTTTACCAGTGCACCAATCCCTAATTAGGACTTCAATTTTTTTCCAGTGAGCAACATACGCTGAGAACTGAAGGACCATGCTGCCGATGCTTCTTTTTTCCT
>NW_010253197.1:0-50367 GCF_000690775.1 Eurypyga helias | reverse complement strand
GCCATGCATCTGCTAGGAAGGCTAAATATAATGCAACTACTGTTCAAGTTCTACAAATAGATACTTTTTTTTATATACACACAAACACACACACAGAAACACACACTGAGCACCAAGGTCCAGAAAAAAATATTAGATGTCCACACTGTACAGGCTAAAGGACACTTTATTTTCAACACCAGTACTATTTTAGCACCAAAAAGCAAATCCCAAACAATGGTTTACAACTGAGAATGAATGGTATTAAATAGCATTTTAGAAAGCAAAAAATAGCATTAAGAAAGGTACATGCCACTAAATCTTCCAAAGACTTTAAGAAATGGGTGGGTAGTGAGAGATAATTTGGCTGCTACTCCTGTCAGTGAAATATCTTTACTGAAAGCAGTGACTCAGGGAGTGTCAGTCTTGCTTAGCAAGTAGAACCATAAAGGAATCCCCCAGAGTGACAATTTTTCCATTAACATTAAAGATCATCTGGAATCCCATTAGTAACACACTCATGTCTAGAGCATATAGAAGGTACTATGGTAAGGTAGCTAACTAAATTGTGAAGGGAATGAAGCAAAAGTCTATTTTACTCTCTTTTGTAACTGATTCCTAAACTATACCTCTGAGGATGGCATGACAAAAGAGAAGGAATGAAGATAGAGTCGAATATGCAAAAGAAAGTAGTGGCTCATGAAAAGACATTACAAGAATTGCAGTTGGAGGGGATTACTTTAATTAAATACCCCTAAGACCTTGAAGTCTGCCCTTTTTTGTCTAAGTTTTCCTGGGTTAGCTGCAATTACATGAGGATAAAGCTGAAAGGTGATTGGAAAACAGCAGTCTGATACAGAAACTTTGATAAGAAAAAGTGACATGAAGGTGACTGTGCTTTAACATCCACTAACCTGCCTCCATCTTCTGATCCTCAGATTAAAATGACTGAACTGTCCAAAGGAACAGAATAAAAGTGACTTCAATCAATGTGAACGCAGGACATCTGGGAAGCAGAAGCATATGCTCTCATCATTTTACAATTATCTGTCACATTAACTTATGTTCTGCTTAGATAAAGCAGAGATGCCACATACTATGACCAAATGCTGTGAGCATAACAAATCCATCTGAATAGATTCCTGTGCCTTGGTATCAAAAAAGAATTTCTGTAAAAACATCATTACAGAGGATGTTTATTCTATCCTATTTTAATTTTATATTTGTGAAATTTCATTACTTCTGTTTTCTTAGCTTAGAGAGCTTTCACATACTTTTGCACTTTCAAAAAGATTCAGAAGTATAATTTTCCTTAATTCTTGTAGCATTCAAGGGAAGTTTTTTTTAAACACAGTTCTGAAATAACTTTCTAATAATCAGCTGGATGGGTATCGCTGTAAATATGGAAACCTCAGTCCCTTTCAAATGATTTGGTATGTCTTTAATTAAAGAGAAGAAATGCACCTAAAATTTAGGAATGGGAGACAAATCACTCAGATCCAAAAAAACAGGATAAGATAAAGTCAAAAGATCTAGCTACAGAAATCTAGGCCAATCTACAGCAAACAGGTATCATTAGGTATCAAATATATTCCACAATTATCATGTTCTCAAAACAACTCACAACCTTTAATGAATTTACTGACATAGCTCATGTGATATAGGTAGCTACAAGAAAGACTTAAAGCCACTTGGATAATGAGGAGAAAGGAAGGCAAGGAATTACTCCTAAGGTGCTGAGAGAGGAACAGTAAGACTCAACCAAACTTTAGATACCTAAATAAGCTCAAACACATTCCTGACTTACCTATAATTGTTACAGATTTTCTTTTGCGATATAAGCATGGAAGAAAAAAGTTCACAGAAATGAGCCGTATTCATCCCACTAAGAATTATTTAATTTCAATAGATTTGCCCAGGTGATTTGTCCCAGTCTATCTTTGTAATACTCAAGGCCAACTCTTGTTCATTTAATTAATACAAAACACTTACAATTATTCATAGCAAATTATCCATTATAATTCTTTATATTTTCAGTGACAACTTCAATGCTAGTATTTCCTGATTTTTCCGGAACATTTTAAGTATTTTACGAGCAACCCAAATTTTAAGAAACAATATAAGGTGAAAAAAAGAATAGAACTTCCATCACACGTAATGTATGAACTCTTCCTATTAATGGGTTGACAATCTTTAGACCACAGGCCCTTTTTATTTTAGCTCCAAAGCTATATAATATCAGCAGTGAAATTGTCACCTTTCAGAGAAGACAATAGGAGAAAAAGAGATAACTGCTTTACCAATGGGTTTTCCTAGCTATTAGAATGTTGTCCTTCTTTAATATGTGACAATTCAGAATCCTTCTCTGAAGTGCTGTCTTATTGCTGTCATCTTTGTCATGGTTTTCAGCCTTCGAGAATCCTCGGACTCACGTTCTGCTTTCCCCCTTTTGCCTGAAATGTCCAATTCCACATTTCAGTCTTGCTTCTCCAATTATTCTCAGCTCCTATATCCAGTTACTCATTTTTATCCAAAGATTAATCCTCTGGATTATTCAAATCAGGTTTTTTCCCATACATTCTGCCTATCATCCTAAAGGCTCGAGTTAAACACACCTTCGTTTTCAGGTCCATTTACAAGCACCAAGGTGGCAGTCAGAGGATTGGAGCTCTGCTTACGTACAACTGCTCACTACTTGGAAGAAGTGGAGATGATGCATGACATTTCTAATGAGCAGTAAAGGGTGACTGTTCAAGACAGAAGTATCTGAGCATATTTTATTAACATGGATCCTTCAAAAGATAAAGTGTTAACCCAATCAAATCTGAAGCGAGCATGAGATGATCAAAATTATTAAAATCTTAATAGCTTGTCTGATTTGGGACTTATTTTTCTTTTTCTGCAAAAGTTTTATTTCTGCCATCACAAAGAAATTACACCTACTCCAAAATCTAGAAACATCAGTGTTTCTTCACAAAATAAATAATGAAAAGGTTACACAATCAAACCAATTTGTCTTTCAGTAAACTTAGTCTGTGAAACGGTATCCATTCCACTGAAAATTAGCTTAAATTTAGTAAGATCAACAGTTTGACAAAGTTATAAGTAGCTGAAATCGTGGTTTTATAATAGTAAATGTCTAATGACTTTAAATATAATAGCAAACAATACCATGAATATTAAAAGAGAATACATAAGGGAAATACTTACATAGTTTACCTTGGAAAATTTATTTTATTTATTTCCCATTTCCCCTGACATCCTCTTTCTACTGAACTAACAACTAAACGTAGGTTCTACTCTTCACCTGTCCAGATAGCAATGAAGTCTATGAGGCTGTTCTCCATCTGTGCTAATGTCTGTGAGTTATACATAAAATTAAGCCAGAGATGTCCCATTCATCATGCTGAAAAGACTAATTTTACAGAAAACTTCCATATCAAGACTTCACACAATATTAAAAATTACTGCAAAGCTCAATGGAATTGCACTGGTAAGTTTAATCTGTTTACAAAGAAAAAATAGGATAAAGCTTCCAATTCATTAGAATAGTAGTGAATTCACTAACTACTTTTCACAAGTCAATCATTTTTGCTTTTTGTGTGTATGGAAATGATTAAAGATAAAAATCATTGCAATTTCCCATGCATCTCATTTAAGCTTTCTCCTTTTATAAATAGTTAAAAGTAGGCATCATACCTTTCATCTTGCTTTTCTTTAGCTCATGAGAAATGCTATTAATATTTCTTTTTAAAATATTCTTGCTTATGAACTTGAGTATGCACCTGCTCATGTAACATCTATTTAGCCTATGAAACTGAAATTGAACTAATTACAGAAATAGTATGAATAATGTAAGTTTTGTGCACAAATTCCTGGAGAATCTATATCTGCTCTCTATCTTTACCTTTTTTCAGTTAGATGCCCAAGTGCCTAATATTAAAAGACAGTGGATTTTATCTATTGATCTATGATTTTTACGTATAACCAATTACATCCACAGATACTTTAAAGCGCAGAGACTAAAACGTTGAGAATAGTAAGTTCTTTAAGAAAGACCCTATTACCATATCTTAATTTTATTTTTCCCTAAAAATTTGTATCCATACATGCAGTAGCACAGAATTGTCTGAATCTTTCTCATCTGTGCACCAATTTGTTATCCGTTCATTTTATAACATTGTACACATTTACAGTTTACAATTTGACACCAAACAGTAATTTTTTTACTCTCTTCTTAATATTTTCTCTTCTAATTTCTTTACAAGTATTTTATTTAGTATTAAGGATATTGCCAAGGCAATGTCCTTTAAGACAATATATGTATTAGATTTAGCTGTTTAAAATCTTTGTTAGCAACATGAACAGTGGGATTGAATGCACCCTCAGCATTTGGTGATGACACCAAGCTGTGTGGTGCGGTCGACACGCTGGAGGGAAGGGATGCCATCCAGAGTGACCTTGACAGGCTGGAGAGGTGGGCCACTGCCAACCTCATGGAGTTCAACAAGGCCAAGTGCAAGGTCCTGCACCTGGGTTGGGGCAATCCCAAGCACAAGTACAGGCTGGGTGGAGGATGGATCGAGAGCAACCCTGAGGAGAAGGGCTTGGGTGTACTGGTGGATGAAAAACTGAACATGAGCCGGCGGTGTGCGCTGGCAGCCCAGAAAGCCAACCGTATTCTGGGCTGTATCCAGGGAAGTGTGGCCAGCAGGTCAAGGAAGGGGATTCACCCTCTCTACTCTGCTCTGGTGAGACCCAACCTGGAATACTGCATCCAGCTCTGGGGCTCCCAATATAAGAAGCATATCAAACAGTTGGAGAGAGTTCAGAGGAGGGCCACCAAGATGGTTAGAGGGCTGGACACCTCTCCTGTGAAGACAGGCTGCGAAGACAAGACTACTAGACAGTTGGCAAATATAATGATTTTGATACTGTCAGCATGAATAAGTGTATTTTCCTTAGCTTTTAGATATGGGAAACATATTGCGTCAGCCTGTAGGTTCAAATGACAGTGAACTTGTAAGGATTCACAGAACAACAGACATAATGATGCCATTTTGTGGTACCAGACTCCGTTTACTCCTGAGATGGTTACTTATATTCCTTTCACAGTGAAGATGTCTAGGAAGATGATTAACAGCATCCAGTACAGAAGTTGATGGAACATCCCAAAAGAAATAAGAAAAATCAAGAGGTATAATAAGAGATGAGAAAAAAAAAAGTGTTAAAATCTTAAGGTATTTTTTTAACCTTGAACTGATACGGAACTGCTTTCATTGACTCAAACATCCCTACAAAGAAGAGCTTTAACACAACATGCCATTTATATAGCATCCAAGTTCTTATTGTCTCTCAGAAATGAGAAAATTGAATGGAATTTTCTTGGTTTTTTAGTTTTTAGATGGTTTAAAATGCTTCCTTCTCAACAAAATACTGAGTCAGAGGCTTCATTTTAGTGCATTCTGTATGAAAGTAGTTTTGGCTGAAAAGGCAAGATTCAAGAACTTGGGAATAAACAGAAAATGAAAGAGCTCAACACAGTAATTTAGTGATTCCTGCATTAAATTGTGAAAGATAGTTCGGGCCTCTAGAATCTGTTCTAATGGTCATGTATTTTTCAAAAATATTAATAATGAATTAAAAAAAAAAAAAGAAAAAGAAAAGATATTTTAACAGGAACCAAAGCCAAGGAATACTATGGGTACTCTTCTTCACATGGAACCAAATAGTTCAGGTAAACACAAACAAGCTCCAAGGATGATGATTCTGGTATCACAGCCGCAACAATCTTTATTTTTGGGTTGAAAATAAATTCAGGACTTCTTTTAAGTGCTAAGAAACTCAGCTCAGCTGGGATGCAGCATTCTAGTACCATTTAGTACTACTTAGAACCACTGTAACATTCGTATGCCGGAAGGATCTACAGTTCTTCTCATTGGTTCTTCTAAATATTTTTAGAGAATTTCTATCTTATACATCAATAGTGCGGTTATATCTAAGCCCCTCTGAGTGCCTAAGTTCCTTGCATTAATAGGAAATGCCACCGTTTCCTCATATGAACTAAGCAAGCAACAGCTACAGCCAAACTCTGAATTTTCATGCTGAGAAAGTTTAGTCATCAATAAATGTATTATTCAAAAATAATCGAAATAGAATAAAAAGGATATATACTTCTCACTTTAAAAAATACTGTCTGTGACCTGAAGAAAGCAGAAAAATGTCAACAAGTAGAATGAATAATTTTATCAGGAAAAGTGAAGCATATTCATTGCCCTTTTTTCTAATAATTGACAACAAATTGCTCCAAGTCCCTAGATAACATCCAAAACTTGATTCACTGTTATGCACAATAATATGATGTAAATTGCTATATTTAACCCCTTTGACACTTCGAATAGGAGTCTGTTGTGTAAGATGATAATGTAGCATTTATTATTGCTTGGTGACAGAAACATGTTCACTAAAGATTTATTATTTATTGATGTGACTGATTTCTACTTAGAAAACTGACAATGACACTTCCTGATGTGTATTCTGATCATAAGTGTAAGAGGATGGCAGGTATGACATGGATTTTTTTTCCCACATCACCACTTCCTGTTATTTTATTGCATCTAAATAAACCAACAGCAATATTCTATCTGTTTGGAGGGTATTTTTATGGATTTGTTTGTTTTGTTTTGTTTTTAAATATCTGGTTACTGTAAGAAACAGACCAGAACAATACAAATGTCAGTGTCTTCTCCTAAGTAACAAGCAATAGGACAAGAGGCAATGGCCTCAAGTTGCACCAGAAAAGGTTCAGATTGGGTATGAGGAAAAATTTCTTCAGTGAAAGGGTTGTGAAACATTGGAACAGGCTACCCAGGGAAACTGTTGAGTCACCATCATGGGAGATATTTAAAAGACATGTAGGTGTGGCATAGACATAGTTAATAGACATAGATTAGTGGTGGACTTCGCAGTGTTGGGTTAACGGTTGGATCTGATGGTCTTAAAGGTCCTTTCCAAACTAAAAAATTCTATAAATCTATGTTTCTAAATATTAAGTATAAAAGTAATTTAAAATCCTTTCTTAATCTTTTCTGTTGTTTCTCAGTATTATCCCTTGCTAGCATCACCCAACAGTGCAATAATTAGAGTAACTGAAATAACTAGCCAACTGGGCTAACTCATTTGAAAAAAACTTGTCTTAACAGTCCTTCCCAAAGGACTCTTAACCACTGACATGTTTTAGTAAGACACTGATCATAATAACATGTAGCATCTATATCTTTCTCCATAGGCAGATAGCTATTGTCTTTGGATGCTGCAATTTCACACCCCAGATGTCTTCTTGTGACAGAAACATGATTGACAGTCCTATTTAAATAACAAAGTCAAACACACTTCTTAACAACTTTATCCTCAACTCTTCCACTTCTTTTGTGTTGTTTTTTTTTGTGTATTTAATCCTTCTGAAAGTTTCTGGATCACCAGGTTATAAAATTCTGCTCTAATCAAGTGAAACACAGGTAAATGCTTCAGTTCCCCATACCATTTTTGTTTTAATCCTCCCTGGAAAGATAAAAAAGCATTGCAGGCTTAGGAGTCCATTCCCTGAGCCTATGTATTTTGTAGGTATGATAAACACTAATAAGTAAGGGTTTGTAGAATTTGGCACAACGTTACGAGCAGAATATACTTCAGTCATTTGCTATAATCTCATTATTTCTACTTACTGTACTACTTCCTCCTGAATTGATAGAAAGACTTAATTCATATTAGGAGCTTGACATTTGAAGTATGAATATATAGTAGGAAATAAAAAGCTTTTCTAACATCAAACAATGTTTCTATAATGTATAAGGAAATAAAAGACTGTATTTTCTCAGTACTTAAATGAGTTAGGTGTCCAACATCCAAATGAAATCTAAAAACCCTTGTGAAAATTAAAGCCTATAGATCCACTAAATGCTCTAAAGGAAGATAATTAACATCAATCAAAACTGAAACAATAATTGGATATTTAAGAATGGAATGTAAATTAAGAACCATAGGCTTATTCTTTACACGAGTAAGTAAATCAATCAGATTTTCTTTTGAAAGTAGTAGGGTAAATAAATGACAAAGTAATATAACTTCTGATCTGCTAGACACATTTAGAACAGAAATCTATAATTTTCAGATTCTTTATTTCTAAAACAAGCATATTCACAATTATATACCTTGTGTTACTACATACTGTTAGACAGTATTGGTAAGTTTCTTGGGCTCTGTGGAAGAATTTGCATTGTATTTGTGAACTCTCTTTCAAAAAAATTACTTAGACATCTATTAATTTTGTTTCTTAAAAAAGATTGGAAGGTCTATGCATAACACATTTAATTAAGAAAAAAAGACAATCAATTTATCAAGGTCTACTGCTTCATTAGATGTCCTTAGCTAATCTGAGGAAAACAATTTAAACACACTTCAGCATAATCACACAATGACAGACCTGTTGGAAGCAGCCTCAGCAGGTTATCTAGTCTAACATTGCTGCTCAAAGCAGTGTAAACACCAACAGGTTCTTCAGGGCTGTGTCCAGACAATATCCCCAAGGCTATCTTTATCTCTGAGGATAGAAAACTACACTTCCTCTCCAAACATGTTCAGTGTTTGATCACCTTCCCAGTAAAAAAAAAAAAAAAAATTATTTAGGTGGAATTTCCTGTATTACAGTTTTTGCCCACTCCCTCTTGCCACTGCATAAGGCACCACTGAGAAAAGTCTGTCTCTGTCTTCTTTACTTGTTCCCCAGGTTGAATAATCCGAGGTCCTTCAGCCTCTCTACATGCCTCACATGCTCGAAGACCTTCAGCATCTTCACCGCCCTGTGCTGGACTCCAGTATGTCCATGTCCCTCTCATACCAACGAGCCCCAGAGTGGACACAGTACTCCAGCTGTGGTCTCCTCAGTACCAAGGAGAGGTACTTTTCTACAAAGGAATTAGAAAAGAACTTCCATTTTCATCACACTGTTCTTAAACTTCATTGTTAAAAGCGCAAGATTATATCTTCTGAGTTAAGCAAAATTTCTTTTGAAGGCTACTTGACCCTATATGTTTTAATTACAATAGGTGAATCAAACATTAACGAGGATACAATTAGTTTAAACCACAAGGAAAAGTCAATATGGTCTCCTGGGTTAAGTGAGGTTTTTCCTTCAAAGCACAGTAACTCAAGCAATGTAAATAGAATATTGACAGCACAAGACTTGTGTGACAGGAAGTTGTGAAAAGTCACAGCAAATTATCAGCCTACTTAATATGAAAAAAAGACAGATTGCAGTGGTTTATTTACCCTGTTCCACATTTGTCTGTGTCTTTTTTTGATTGCACAGCTTGTTTATGGGTTTATCATTACAGTTCCAGAACACTTGATCTATCTTTTTCAGTTAGTACAGAGTAGCTACTAAGCAAAATATTATTGTCATATAATCAATGAAAATTTGACAGTAGTCTTGCTTCTTGTTCAGCTATAACCAGAGCTGAGCATATCTTTTGCATTCCATGAGTCTGTGTTTGATAAACATAAAATTATTTTACCAACCTTAGTGGCAAATATATATTGAAAATAAAGAAAAATAAGGTAAATCAACACAAAAAATATAGCTAAACTCCAGTCACTTGGAAATACACTTATAAGGAGTTATGCAGTATCTTTGAAAACAGTTGTCCAAATCCTCCTTTCATTTTTGCATACACAAGCCAAACAACATCAATGAGATTAGATGACTAGGGAAGAACAGTTTGCATTTAAGCCTTCAAAATGCTCAGATTAGTAATCAGGATAACTAGGGAAGCTAGTGCAACACAGCTCTGTGGTGGGACTGCTAACTGAAAATATTAAAAAGAGTTAATGTGTGACTGGACTGTGTACCTCAGGTTTTAGCAGATGAATGACGGAATACAAACTTAGAGATATGGAGAAAAAGACAAGAACTGAAAATGAGTCATCTTGGTAACAAATGTCAAAGATAATAATGTGTTAAAGATTAGGAAGGGCTTCAGAAAGCGTTCACATTTGACCTTGTGTAAAGTGGGCAGCATGATATCCTTCTGTAAACTGTGGATGTCCCCTCCCTGGAAGTGTACAAGGTCAAGTTGGATGGGACTTTGAGCAACCTGGTCTAGTGGAAGGTTTCCCTGCCCATGGCAGGAGGGTTGGAACTAGATGATCTTTAAGGTCCCTTCCAACCCAACCCATTCTATAAGTCTATGTTGTAGCATAAGATGAATAAAGACAAGGTAGAAGCAAAAAGTAAATGCACTTTTGACAGAGAAATTATAGTTGAAGTCATGAGTGGCTAAAAGGAAACAAAAAGTCTGTAGAAAGTGACAGAATTTTGTGGGAAGAAAGAGGAAAGGGCAATCCAACTAAAAGAGCTACTGAAAAAAAGAAACAGAAGTCATTAATGTCTCATACATCAATGCATACTAAGGGAAACATCTATAAACAATAACTCTCTAAGTTTTTATTCTGTTATTGCAACAGAACCAGAACAAATGCCAGATCCCTGCCTCTGCAGGGGCTAGTGCAAATGAAAATCTGAAAAATGAAATAACCAACCCTGTTGATTATAAATCAAAAACATTCCACATATTTGAAGCAAACAACATCAGAGCCTATTTGAACTGTGTTGTCACTTACAGCGTGCTATGTGCTCATCCAGAGAAGCTGACAAGCAGAGAAAGAAAGCAGTATATGTGAAATAAAAGACAGGAATAAATTATATGAATATGCATGCTTATATAAATACCAACTGTATCCACTGCCCTTCAGTTTAACAATGATGTGTTACGGTGGTTAAGATGGTGCTTTACTGGAGAAATCGAACAGGAAGAGAATCAGAGAGAGAGAGAAGGAACCTATGCAACATGTTCAATAAGAAAAATAGGTTCCGATCATCACTGACCATCCATGGATTCCCCTAATTTGAAGATGGCTCATCCAGATGACTTGAGAGCAGAACTGGTTTGCTACAACACAAGATTTTATGTAAAACAGGAAAGTAAAAAGTGAGAAAGTAGTGAAACCAGGACCTTCTTGTCTTTAAAAAGTGCTGTGGACTGCAATTTTTTGTTTCTATTCTCATTGCAATCATTGTCACGAGGACAGATTCCTGTTGTGACATGCTCTGTTCTCATTATATCCTTTGCAGAAGAAATAAAATCAATACCTCATGCATATTTCAAAGCAAGTTTACTTGTTGATGGCTGTGGAATACATAGCTGTTTTACATATGAACAGCTAAACACACTACTAGGTACATGAGACCACTGTCTTTTGTATAGTCTAAGAGTAATTAAATTTGCACTACCTTGTTCTCATAATAAAGATTGCAGTAAGCATGAGGTATAACATACTGTACCTTGAAATCATTTTTATACCAATAATTGGAATGAAAGAGCATACTGGCAATGTATTTTTAAAGTTCAGATTTCATTATAATTGGGAAGAAGAAATTTTGGACTCTGTCCCACATGCCTCACAACAATCTTCTGGTAAAAAAAAGCACACTTGCAATAGCTTGCCTTTATGAACCAGTTTATGATGCCACAATGAGTTCTGTTATGCACTTCTGAGGGCTGAAAATTAATAATTAATGTAAAGTAAAGAAATACAGAACACAGAATGCTGGAATTACCAAAATGTGACCTCCACAAAAGAAAATCTCCAGAAACATAGAATTATTACAATATGGACATCAATTCCTATCTAAAGTCTGAAAAAAGCCCTTCACTGATTTTCATGAGAGCAAAATTTGGCTAATTAATCCTGCAGTTTGAAATCAATTAAGACACCTTTTCATGTGCTGTCCATGTTGATCTCATTCTGTTAATCTCTTACATCTAAGTAATTCATAATGGAACTAGGTCATTAGCCCTGACTATATGAGACGCTGAATCCTGTGACAAACTAAATGCTATCACTAGAACTTAGCCACATCTACCAACAAGTAGGAGGCAAGTGCTGATAGGTATTTTTAAACTGAGAACCTCCAAATCTATTGTCTTGTGGCAGTAAATAGTATGAACCCATTGTTTACTAGTAGTAGTAGTAGAAAAAGTAGCAGTGGAATCCCATAAGGGACCCCATTGCAGTTCTCTTATTCAGACCAACCAGTACTTCTTTCCTTAGGCAGAATAACACTTCTGAGAGATATGGTTTAGTGGCGGACAGATACGGTTGGACTGGATGATCTCTAAGGTCTATTCCATCCCAGTGATTCTATGATTCTATAATTATGACGGTTTTATTTACAAGGTACTATTCAACATAATGATATCACTATCTGGTTTATTTATAGAATCATAGAATCATAGAATGGTTTGGGTTGGAAGGGACCTTAAAGATCACCTAGCTCCAACCCCCCAGCCATGGGCAGGGACAACTTCCACTAGACCAGGTTGCTCAAAGCCTCATTCAGCCTGGCCTTGAACACTTCCAGGGATGAGGCATCCACAGCTTCTCTGGGCAATCTGTTCCAGTGCTTCAACACCCTCTCCATGAAGAACTTCTTGATATCTAATCTAAATCTGCCTGCTTTCAATTTAAACCTGTAGTACTACCCGTAGTAGTAGCAGTAGTAACAGCATAAACACTTAATTCCAGAGATCAAAGAAACAAAACAAAAAACCTATTAGGGCTGACAGGATACACTCCAAATACACTTTACTTTTAGGATGTTACTGGCTTAAATCATATTTAGTAAAAAAAGATTTAGTTATTACCTGCTTTGTTTGGCAGTAACTGTGAAAAGCCTCTTCTGCAGTACTTCTAGGACCTTTTATACTACCTGTCTCATAAAACAATACCTTGTGTGGTAGTGTGTTTCATATTTTCAAGGCATCTGGCCAGCATTCAACCAACTGACCAATTGCCATATAACCTGATTTTACTAAATGTTATGCTGAGTGTAGTAAAGCAATATGGTAACAACAAAACAACAGCATAAGACAAAGAGTGTGTTGTCTTCAAAATTAATCACATTATCCCTAACACTTTGCTCCCCATTTAGTTACACAGCTTGTTTCACAAGCTCAGAAACAAAGACAAGGCCCATATGCTGAAAAACAGCTTTCTATTTCATTAGTACCTGTAATACTAGAGTCACTTATATTCTCTGTATCACTGTTTTTTCCTTGTAGCTAGAAATGGAGTAAATTTATAAATGGATCGCAAGTAATCTAAAAGTTTATCACTAGTGTTTCTTCCTACTTACTCTTTTTAAGCCATGCAGCTCACACAACAAAAACTGTGTGTCTGTTTTTGACCCACCAGTCAGCCTCACCTCCTTGCCTGGTAAGACCATGGAATAGATTTCATATGTTGAAACATTTGGGAGACGATTAACGAGTGAATGTGGCTTCACCGAGGGCAAATCATGCCTGACTGATCAAGTGGCCTTCTACAATGGAGTGACTGCATCAGCGGGCAAGGGAAGAAATACAGATGTCATATACCTAGATTTCTGAAAGGTCTTTGATATCGTCCCTGACAATATTCTTGCTGCTAAATTGGAGATATACAGTTTTGGTGGATGGATTGTTAGATGAATAAGGAATTGGTTGGATGGCTGCGTCCAAAGAGTCATAGTGAATGGCTCAATGTTCAAGTGGAAACCAGTAACAAATGGTGTCCCTCAAGGGTTTATGCTGGGACCAATACTATCTAATATGTTCATCAATGGCATAGACAGTTGGGTTGACTTTGCAGATGACACCAAGCTGAGTGCTGTAGTTGATATTCTTGAGAGAAGGGACGCCATCCAGAAAGACCTAGGCAACATTAAGGAGTGAGTACATATGAACCTGATGAAGTTGAACAAGGCCAAGTGCAAGGTCCTGCAATGGGAACAAGGTAGTCCCCAGTATCACTAAAGACTGGGGGATCAATGGGTTGAGAGCAGCCCTGAGGAGAAGGAATTGGGCATACTGGTGGGTGAAAAATTGGACTTGAGCTGGCGATGTTCACTTACAGCCCAGAAAGCCAGTTATATCAGAAGCATGTCCAGCAGGACAAGGGAGCTCATTTTGCCCCTCCACTCCACTCTCATGACACCCTACTTGGTGGAGTACTGCATCCAGCTCAGGATTCACAGTACAAGAAAGACATGGAACTGTTAGACCGAGTCCAGAGGAAGGCCACCAACATAGTCACAGAGCTAGAACATCGCTCCTATGAAGACAGGCTGAAATGGTTGTGATGGTTCAGCCTAGAGAAGAGAAGGCTCTGGGGACACCTTATTGCAGCCCTTCAATACTTTAAGGGGGCTTATAAGAAAGATGGAGAGAGACTTTTTACCAGGGCCTGTAGTAACAGGACAAGGGGCAATGGTTTTAACCTCAAAGAGGGTAGGTTTAGACTGGACATTAGGAAGAAATTTTTTACAAGGACGGTGGCGATACCCTGAAATGGGTTGCTCAAGGAAGTTGTGGAGTCCTCATCACTGAAGTGTTCAAGGTCAGGTTGAACAGGTGTTTAAGCAACCTCATGTCCCTGCCCATGGCAAGGAAGCTGAACTACACGATCTTTAAAGGCCCCTTCTAACCCAAACAATTCTGTGATTCTGTTTCTGTATTAAAATGTCACAACCCTCCTGCCCAACCTAAACATAACTCAGACATAGTTTGCAATGAAAAACCCACTGAGTTCAGGCGAGATTTTTGTTCCTCTCTTCCCCTGCTCTGATAGCTATTCCAGTGTCAAACACAACCAATTTCTCAGGTGTACCTGCCCTTCATGACAGAATATTATGTTTCCTCACAAGCCTCTAGGTTGGCATTATGCCAGATTCTTGGTATAATAATAATAATAGCAATACTTATTCCTACATATAGTTGAGTGGAATACTTACCTGCATCCAGACTAATAGATCAGATTGTGATGCAAGCACAGATGACACCAAATCTCCTGGGTTTTTAACATATAATTTTTAACACTGTCCTTCACTGTCAATGAAAGAGTGATACCCAGTATAAGTATATTGGCTTACATTATCTTAGCAAGATTGCTCTGGAGACCGTAGGAAGTGTTGAAAGCGGTTCTGAAATAAAACATCTAAGGTCATTTTTCAGTAATAAAAGACTGCAAGCTGCTGAGCAGAAAGGGAGAATTTGTGTGTTGAGAAGCACAACTGCCTTCCATTATGCAAGGCACCCGTCACCCAACCAGTGACAAAAAGTCAATATCCTATTTACTTTTCACTTCAAAGCATTTGCAACCTGGAATCATCAGTTTCATCTATGATAAAAATTGGCAATTGATGACAATCATCTTTTTACCATTATTTTCCCATGCAGGTCAAAGTGAAAAACAATAAAATACTTCATTCATGTGAATGTCATTTTCTTATTTAGACATTACAGATAAATTTCCTTTTTAGTAGAAATGAAAAGGGGGAATTTTTATTTAATGAAGAGTAGTATCCAGAGAACAACATAAACATCTCTTTTCACAATTGTTTTCTTATTTCTTTTTCAGAGTAATTTCCTTAATTTTCAAATGTATTTTTTTTTAGTGTTGCTTCAAAGGTGATAACACCACAGTCAAGAATATTAGCTTCTTGAAATAATATACTAAAAAGAAGCAGTAATGTTAAAGAGAAGCAGAGAAACATCTTGGCTTTAGCCTTTGACAAGAAATATAATGAAAGAAGGTAAGCAATCTTTAGAGTGCCGTCTCTGCTTAGAGTGGAACACACAAGATATGATTTGTTATTCTTGCTAAGCAGTTGTCTTAGCCTTTTGTGCTTTGCCAATGAATGACAACTGTTTGCCTTCAGACAATTACCCAAATACACTCAACATTTTATTCTGAAAGCTGCTTACCTTCATTTCCCTGATTTCAGTAATACCAATACTCAGAACCTTGTATTTAAACCTAACGCTTTCAGAATTGAATACAAAAAAAATGCTATGTGATTTTTTTTAATTAATTTGTCAAGTCTGACTGAAGTTCATATCTGAGATACCTTCTACAAGAGCAGACACTGTATATAGTAAAATTTCATCTGCCTTAATGGTAGGGCCCTGGTGGAATGATTAGACAAATCCATAGAAGCATCAGTGACTATTTAACACGCTCCTGAAGAAGAAAATCTGTCTCAGGAAATCCCTAACTTGCTGATTGCCAGAATCTGGGAGATAATATAAGAGAGTTATTCATATTTAACCTTTTTCTCCTAGTTCGGGGGGGTTTGTTTGTTTGTTTGATTTTAACAAAGCACCAAGTAGTAGCTTGGTTTGGAGGAAGTCCTAAACCAGGGTTTTTATCTGATCAACAAGAATAATTTTTGTGTACCCCCACTGCGGTATTTTGATCATATGTACTAGGGGTCCAATAAAAATGAAAACAGATAGGTCATAAAGAAAAAAGCACAATATGGCATAAAATAATTGAAATAATTCTCAATATGACTTCTGTGTACGTATTCTAAATACTTCTGAGAAAAATAGAAGTTGTACAACCCAAGAACAAGTCTGAAAGATAGATTTACAAATCAAAACCAGACTATAATAATAGTTTAAAAGATTCAGCATTAAATTATGATTCAGAGACTTCTAGTATCTGAACTTCTGCTTATCACCAAGTTTCATAAATTCACTAAATATTTAGTTTTAAACATAAACATTCTTCCCTTTCCTACAGTTCTCCATTACACCAACACCAGCAGCAGTTTCACCTGGCCAGCTAGACATATCTCCAAATGAATCATAGAATCACAGAATGGTTTGGGTTGGAAGGGACCTTAAAGACCACCCAGTTCCAGCCCCCCTGTCATGGGCAGGGACACCCTACACTAGCCCAGGTTGCTCACAGCCTCATCCAGCCTGGCCTTGAAGACAGCCAGGGATGCGACATCCACAGCTTCTCTGGGCAACCTGAGAATATGAATTTTTATGTGAATAAAAATTTGGTATTCTTGCACCAACCACAACCTGCCAAGTGCTAAATGGAAAATCTGCAAGCAAAGAAAATGTTTTTAAAACATGACTTTTCAGCAAAAATGTCATAAATTTAATAGGCTTTGAGAGCATTAGTTTGTTTTCCTTGGGTGGGGGAGGGAGGGAATAACATCTTTAAACTCCAGACAGCTTTTAAAAACACCATGACTCCAGCTGACTTTTAATCACCTCAACATATAGTATAAGCAGACAATAAGGAAAAAGTGCTAAATAGACTATACTATAGAAAGCTTTTAATTTTAAAATAATAAGTTTTCAATTGAACAACATTCCAAGGTGAATAGGCTTGTTTTACCATGACATGTTTTCTCTTACAAAACTGTGAAAGAGCAATATAGGAACATTTATTATTTAATATTTGTATTGCATCAATATCTAGTGCTTGAAAATGAGGAATCAAGGCCTCGCTGAGCAAACATATCATAACAAAACTAATTCCTCCTTAAGAAGTTTAGAGTCCAAGAGATGACAGTTCAATCACATTTTCTGTCATACTTAGGAGAGCTTATTGCAGAAGTCAGGATATTCATCCAAAAATTTAATACTTTGGACTCTTTGTAAATTCAGGGCAAAAAGTCATATCATATATATGTATCTAGAAGATACTTTTTTAAAGAAGAATCAGAGCTTTCGTATCTTCTACTAAAATCAAGTATATCAACATACTAAATTGCCTATATATTTAGGTTTTCTGAATCAGAGTTTCAGAATTTATCATTCATAAGTTTCTTTCCACCTTATTTCTCCTAACAGCTTATCTCCCAGATCAGAATATATATATCAAGTTCTTACCTAAGAACATGGCTTCCCAAGTAATATTTGTGTTGTGAACATGGCTGAGGTTCCTATTTATTCATATGTGTGAAATTGTAGTAATACCAACATTTTTTGTATCTACTAACATATTTTGAAATGAAGAATTTTAGTTGTCAGTTTTCATGTAGGTAGACTTTCCAATGTCTTTGTATACATATCCCTGAGAATAATTATATTGGTAAGAAATATTTCAAAATCCATATATCCCTCAGTTGAACACCTCACTACAGAAGTTGTCATTTCCATTATTGCTATTTCAGAGCATTTTAATGAAATTCTTTACATGCACAAGAGGTCACTACAAAAATAAGTGCACAACAAATTATTTTTTTTATTTTGTTTTGAAATCTTAGAACATTTTCTAATATATCCAGAGAGGTTTGTGTTCCAGTATCTGAATGTTTAACCTGAGATAACTTTAAGTATGTTCACATAAAGACAGGCCTGAACTCAAGTCCTTGACATTAATCTTCACATTAGACACCCAGAAGCCAACACTCCAAGTCAATGTTCGTTTCTTTTAACTTTTTTTAAACTTCTACATTTAACATTTAACTAACCTATTTGCAAAAGTGAAACATAAATCTGATTCAATCCATAAAGTAAGTAAAATACTAAGAGTTGGAAGACCGTGTTGTGAACTATTGACTTTTACTGTAGTAATAAGAGTGCAATATAAAAGGCTCCTTATTGCAGCCTTCCAGTACCTGAGGGCAGACTACAGGAAGGCTGGGTGGGGTCTTTTTTACAGGGGCCTGTACTGACAGGACAAGGGATAACAGGTTTAATGTGAAAGCAGGGAGATTTAGATTAGATATCAGGAAGAAATTCTTCATGGAGAGGGTGGTGAGGCACTGGAACATGTTACCCACTGAATTTGTGGATGCCTCATCCCTGGATATCTTCAAGGCCAGGCTGGATGAGGCTTTGAGCAACCTGGTCTAGTGGAAGGTGTCCCTGCCCATGGCACGGGGGTTGGAACTAGATGATCTTTAAGGTCCCTTCCAAGCCAAACCATTCTATGATTCTATGATTAATACAGAAAGAGGGGCATAAGGCTTCGGTAGACACTTCAGGATTCTGTTTTATGACCATGGAATATAATTGTAGATGTGTTTGAGAAATTAGTCTACCAGATAATTTGATTGTTAGTAAAACTTCTGAAGATGACAACAATATTTTAATATAATCTTAAAACATGCCGCACTTCAATAAAATTACCCACCTGTAGGAATTTGATCATGATAAATTCAAATTCATTAAAGCTCTAGCTGGAGTTCTCTGTATCAGTTGTCTCCAGATATGACAATTTTGAACACTGAAAATCAGAAAATGCAATTATAAACTCAAAAGCCATAAAATCGCACACTCTTAAGTACAGGTAAGCCATCCATATAATATAATAGAAGCCTGTCACAAAAGTTAAAAGGCAGAATTTGGCTCATAACCATGAATGAAATATCCTTGTATTACTTACCTAATAATAATCTTGAAATAATAATGGAAAAAATAATAGCAATAACAAAAATGTACCTACATTATCAAGGCTAATTTAATAGTGAAATTTCTCCTATTTGTACCAGCATAACATTTTTCAAAACTAATCACTAAGGAGAACTTCAGGCCTAGTAATCACCAAGTGCTGATTAATAGCCTATTTAATTCCAATTGAATTTAATGTAGCTTCCAGTCATCCAAGTAGTTTCGAATCCACTCTAAGCTTCACAATAACATCAACTAAGTGACAGTGTAAGAGACAACATCAAATCAGATGGCAATGATTACTATAGGTCATATTTCTATGAAATATGAAAATGAGTTCCTACAAAATATAAACATAAAATACCAGAACAACAGCAGTAACAGGTACTAGACACAACCTTGGCTTCAATCAAGAAACCCTGAAGAGAAACACATTTCGTTATAACTGTCTCTATGAAATGAACTTTTCACTCTAATTCTGAAGCATTCACATGAAGATCTTGATCCTTTATTTATTTGCTCATATGGGCCTCAGCTTCTTGAGGTAGAGTTTTTTACTGATTTGTAAACTATAGCAGGTTTTTTGGGTTTTTGGGGTGGGTTTTTTGGTTGTTTGGGGGGGCAGGTTGTTGTATGGTTTTTGAGGGTCTTTTTCATAACTATTAGCTTCTATCAACTGTAAAAACGTGGTTTGGAAACTGTCAATAAAGCGTGTCTCCTTGGCCTGATCCGGTGAACTTCATGAAGCTCAGCACAACATACTAGTCAGTAAGTTTATGGTCTTTGTCCAGAAACTTAGACAAAATCTTCATTAAGTTTGCCAGCTTGAGTTTTCAATTAAATCTCTCACTTATCCGAGGAAAAGGACTCATCTCTTTTTGTAAAAATCTTTACTTTTTTTTATTTAGATAGATCACTTCCCCTTAGATGCACTTTGATTCAGGTATATTGTTGTTTATATGTGTTTCTTGCAATGTGATCTCAAAGATGTCTTCACCATTCAGTGCAGTTGTCAACTGCCACTTTACTGTAGCTCGGATCCAAGCTGCCCGTTCTCTGAATATGAAGAAAGGGGCAAAAATACTGTTAGCATGGTATATTCAGATCCTGCACTACTATTTTGCTTGCTGCACTGGATATCACCATAGAACATAATTTTCCACTAAAGCTCCCATTGCAAACTGTAATTGTGTTACAGCTGCTTGAATGCTGACCTAAATCATGACACATCCTCTAAATCATGTGTACTTGGAGAATAACATTAAAATTTTCTTTCTGAAAAATAAAGAGTGATTTGATGTCAACACCTTCCTCTATAAGCAAGACTTCTTTTCTGAGCAAATCTTCCACATGGTCTAATAGCACTGAATCAGCTTGGCCCTTTTTTTTTTTTTAACAAAGAAACAAACAAACAAAAACAACCACTTCAGCCTACACTACCAGGTCTCTCACTCTCAAATTAAAAATTCCTTGACAGGCAAAATTTTACTTCAGACTGACCTACTGATTATTCTGTAGCACATACAGAAAAAGCTAGGAAAAACAAATTTCTGACAATATATGCCAATGGTTCACTTTTGGAGAGAAAAAAAACCCAGAGAAAGAGTTATTAAAAAAGGGGGGAAAAGCTTCAAATTAAACTTGTTAAAAATTTTTGCATAAAGTCAAAATAGATAAAAAGTTTTAGTGTAGAAAATTGATTTGTTTTATTTGACTGGAACATCATTAGTAGTAGTGGTAGTAGCAACAGCATTATTACATTTTCACCTGTTCTCCAAATATTTTTTTCAAAACTGAAAATTATAAATTAAACAAAATATTTCCATTTCTTATTAACTACAATCAGATGATATTTTAAATCCAATAAGTTGTTCTAAACTATCATTTAGTACTCCTAAATCTTTACTTTAACTTAGAAGTTTACATGAAAAATTTTGCCACTAATGCCACTTTAAGAGAAGAAAAGATATGCTGACTTAATATATGCAGCCAAGGGTGTTTGCAGGCAGGAATAGCCAGAACAGAATTTAGCCCTTTAGGTTAAACTTTTGTTCTTGCAGTCAGAAGAACTATTTGTGTTTGGCAGCAAGCCAGACATAAGCATTGAGACTGTACAGCAGGGCTGGAGCCTAGAAGTCTCAAAGAGAACAGGTGGGAAGCCTGTAAAGTAGTGTTCGCTAAAAAAACATTGTATTTCTGTACCAGTTTGCAATGACAGTGTAACTAGCCATAGGTACATACAGTTAGAAGTATTATCAACCTCAGCTAGGTAGCTGCCACTGTCAAGTTTGCTTCTCTTAACATTCTAAAGACATCACTCAAAATAGCAGACTGTTGTTATCTCTAAGAAGTACACTTTTAGAACAGCGTGCTATAGTATACAAATTGATGAGGTTGATATTTTTCCATGCATTCAAACACATAGATATCACCCACAGTTTTTCTGAAATAACTTATATGTTTGCAGTGAAACTTTGCCTTTTTTTTTTTTTTTTTTTTGTCTTGGTGGGTTTTTGTCGCTCTTGTGCATTCTGCTTAGGGAACAACATGGGACAAGCTACACGGAACTTTTCCAGTAAAAGAAAGCAACTTTGAAGTTTTAAACTTTACTTTCTTTATTTTTTTAAAAAATATTTTCTATAAACTTCCAAGTGCATCAAGCAGGAGAAAAAACCAAACACGGAACACTCCGGCTATTACAGTGAGCTCTCCAGAGTGCTAGAGCAACAGCAGCCAGGGAACAAACGGAAGTTGTGGCAGCAGCTGAACTTTGGTGCTTAACACCACGGCAAGCTCATTGAGAATTTTTTCAATCATTAAGTGGAGCTAAAATGTAAAATATCAAAACTAAAAAAATCAATTGCTTTGAAGTCATAGAATCATAGAATCATAGAATGGTTTGGGTTAGAAGGGACCTTAAAGATCATTTAGTTCCAACCCCCCTGCCATGGGCAGGAACACCTTCCACTAGAGAAGGTTGCTCCTACGCTAATTTGTATTATGCAGCAAGTCGTCCTAAGCTAATTTGTATTATGCAGCCATTAAAATATTCCAGATACAAAATCATGATTTCACAACTCAGAAAGCAAATTGGACTTTTTCTGACAAGCTGGAATAATTTCAAACACCTATTAGGTGAAAGAACTAATTATAAATGCTACAGTGTTTTCTTATTTTCAAGTATAGGTAAGCTTTTTTCACAGGACTTCTTATATTAAATACAAAGCACTATATATCTTAAATTCATGTATTTCTAAATAAAGCCAAAATACTTGTAGTAGTCATATGATTAACACTTTAGAAATACTGAAAATGCTCTCAGTCTCTAGTGTTAGTAATGTGACTTCCTGTGTTTTTCTTAGACATCATCTGACCAAAACTAAACAGGTTGTCTTTCTTATCTTACTTTTTTCATACTCCACCAGGAAGAATGTAATTTCTTCCACCCCTCAGAAACATGTCTGCTTTAAATATAAATAATTTCAGACATTATGTAGAAATATATAGGCTTTAACACATGATGTTGAATACTATCACCCAGTGGAATACCTCTAGATTACAATCATACATCAGTCTTTTAAACATCTCTGCTCATTTCCTACCTCTGTTTCAATATAATTACAGAAATGTATTTTGTAAACAATGTGCTACTGAAGTCACTGTATTGGTCTATAGAAAGCAAACATAATATTAAGTTGTTCCAAACAAGTGAAGTTACTTATATCTCTTTTGGAGGCAATGCGTACTTCAGGCCATTACAGAAAGACCAAACTTTACTTCTTAGTAAAGTGGGCAATTAGTAAGTGGGAATTCAGTCAATAGATAAACAATAATTTACCTCTTGGTCTTGTAAGGCCAATGTCATCTTGAATTCCCAAGCTGAGGGGAACTGAGAATCACCCATCAGGTCACATGGCCTTAACATCAGGCAGAACTAAGCAATAGATTAATTGTTTAATTTTGCAATTTATGTGAAGGCTAACTACATAACCAAAGCAGCAGGTAAATGATCCACACAGGATTATTCATCAGTCTCTTCACAGAAGAGGGAACTAGCTTCAGATGTCCCTGTTGTCCTACCCATGTTATTACATCAAGATAACAACATCTCTCTACCTTTTGATGTCTAAGAAGCTCAAGTTCACTCCGGCTTTGCACCAGTCTGGTTTGTGCTGTCACAGGACACAGATCCAATCCCTTGGTGGTAGCAAATCTGCTGGCGAGCTACAGCCATGTAGCCATGTACATGTAAAAGATGTTCTCCAAGGTGCCAACACCTGGCCAGCATGGCTCTGAAAGCGTACTGGCTGCAGAAGACTTGTAGTTAGAGCAGCCAAGAGGTACAATCATCCATCTTCCCTCTAGGAGGAAGCTGACAGTTGGGTTATTTTATTCTGGAACTTATTTGCTTCTATTTATTGCTCCTTCCTATTCAGAATATTACAATTCTTCTTTTACTAGTGCTTTAGTAATGATCTATCTTTCCTCCTGACCTCTCACATGCATATGCTTCTTGGTTTTGACATTTATTTTTTTTCCTGCCTGTTCTCTGGTATTCTTTATAAACTCACAGGCTGAAGTAAAGAGCTCAAACACAGAACACTGGCAGGCTCACTGCAGTAGTTTAACTTCTGCTTCTCATGTTTCTTCATATTTCAGCTTTTTGCTTTCTCTCTGATCGTCTATCTTGTCTTTTCTACAAAGACAGTTCTGCATTTCTTCTTCTCATCTTAATCTCCCAACCTTTTCTCTATTTATCCCTAAAAAGGTGGTCCTGTAATCAAAATTTAATTGAAAATGAAATAATTTTCAAATGCATACAATTCTGCACAAATTTAGGTATTGTACCCCAGAACTACCCTTATACACCTATACAACATGCTTCAGTTAGGAGCTGCCTCTTCAGAAAATCTCTGTATAGCCAAAGAGCAGAGGGAGGCCCTTTGAGAGCCTGTCAATGATGGGATTCACTCTCTGGAGCTACTTCACTTTCTGTTTACCATAGGGAGAGTGGTGAGGGTGATAGCGCAGTAACAGTGCTTCTGGCAATGCTTGAGCCAGATGGGAGGAATCTGGTCTCATTTATAGGTAAATGACAGACTGAGAGAGAGAGATATACATAATGCTGTTTTTTTCAAAACACTATCTTGCTTCTGATACCCTCACTGGTCCCTGATAACAGAATTATTATAGATCAGTTTATCCAGCTGAGCAGAAATTTGCTTCAGTATGTTCAAAGTGTGTTTGCTTTCCTCATGTCCTCTACCTGTATGGAATGAAGCCAGTCCAAAAAAGCATTCAAACCTGTCTTTCTCCAGAAATCTGAGCTGACAAATCATGTTTGTTTCTCATTACCAAATACAAAGATTAAAGTGGAAAAAAGCAAACTTGGATACTTCTCAAATACAACTACACAACACGAGTAGCAACCATACAGCATTTCTTCAGACACTGAACACTTGCTTGCATTCTAATGGAAGAGCCTGTAAGAGCACGTGTAACATTGCCATCTAGTGATTCCAGTTATAACATCATGTTTAAACAAATCTGAGATGTACGCACAGCCACTTCCAGTAATAATAACATCGTTCCTTCCTCCTGATCTTCACGATTTATTATTTGGCACTCATATTTATTAAACCTTGTCCTACAGTTAAATTGGAATTGCATGAGAACCTTTTGAAAGGGCAACTAACACAGTTTAAAGGACTGACAGTAAATAAATAAGGTAGTTACTGGAGGAGGCTAAGAATAAGCTAACACTACCTTTAAATACTGAGTAAGTTTCTTATTCTTCTTACAGTTTTCAGTCGCATGTTACTAGATCTGTTATTTTCACAAGAAGTTCTGTGTTTTCACCAAAACCACCTTCTGGGGAGCTTTTCAACTGCATAAAGCAAACTACTTAAGAGAAGGAAAAAATGACTCAAATAGACCTCAATATCAAACAGTAGTGGCACTGACATATGACAGGAACAAGCTGAAAAAGGAATATGAAACATGGGAATCCATCTTTTGAATGGTAGTCAATCATATGCTGAACATGCAATGGGGTTTGGGATAGATGTATGTCATATGAGAAGTACATCCTCTATCATCTGCAGGACCACCTTAGACTAGATGCCTAATATTAGACAGACAGATTTAGATGAGCAGATTTCCACCCAGGAAATTATATCAGTGCAGGCATTCAGAAAGGTCAACAGATCTGACATGGAACAAGAGGAAGGTGGAAAAGAGATATGATCGTCTGCACAGTGTCAGAAAGGTGTTCTTACCTCTTTTTCCTTCCTTGATGTTCCACCCCAATCTATTCAGCTGTTTGAATGGCTTCCTTATTTTTCAGAAGTACAGGGCTTTCCAGGCTAGAAAGGAATATGCTGGAGCTCAACTTCCCACACACAACTCAGCAGTATCCACCAGCTACATGACAAACTGGGGAAGTGGGGACATCCATAAAGACATAATTGTTACATCTACGCCCTCAGATTTACACATTTGCTCATGTTACACTAAAATAGACTGAGAAAAAAAGAAAAAATATTTAGGTAAATTCTTAACATGTCCACTGCATTCCTAGGCCTTACTATGGCAATGTGATACACGCAGGTGAAGGCATTTGTGCTACTTTTACATAGGACAATATAGAAAACACCTCAAATTTTGATGACACATTAGTTTTATGCTGAAGTGAAGGTCACCCCTAGTAATGTTCACCCAAGTAATTTTGGCTTTTTTGCTTAGATTTATGTTTACTTATCTTTTTCTTTTTTCCCTCTTCCTTACTGTTCTGGAAAACACCAAAAATGCCTGGTTCTTGGACACTTTTCTTATCTCTACCATTCCGAATGATTTTTTGATTGAACTGGAACACCAGATACAATACCTGCAGGAAACAATAAACTCTTAGGAGTCTGTCACTGTCTAAAATGTATAGTGTGAGTGCATTCCCTCACTCTAAAATGTTTCTTGTCACTCAGAATACTGGAATGCTAATTAAAGGGCTTTCATTTTATTTTTAAAGAAGCAACTTATATAAAAATATTTTAGTTTCATGATGCACAATACTTGTGAAGAGCTACTAACTTGAACTCTTGGTAATTCAAGAACTGTAGTGACTTGAAGGTTAAATAAAACAAGTTGTATGATTTTCTTTACAACCTGTACTGACACTCTATGGAAGCTATTCAAAATGTCAACTGTACTTAATCTTTCTGTAGGAAGACATGAACATTTCCTTCTAACAGATTTTGTATTAAAGGATTGCAAAAAAAGAACACTAGTCACAATCAGAGACATTTTTCAGAAAAGGCAAACACATGTTTGCCTGATAGACAAAGAGAACTGGGAGTAGATCTTGAACCTTTATATTCTATTTCTTTCTAACAATCGTACCATCTGTTAAAACAGCTGCACACAAATATAAAATTATGCCCTACAAATATCTAGAATTTTTTAATCACAAATTTACAAACATGTAGATGATAGAGTCATAGTACATTGTGTTTTGCCACGTAAAGAAATGAAATGAAACTAAAACAGATTAATAATATGTGGTGCAAAAAATCTAAATGGACATCTCTCCCTGTAATCTTTTGTGAAAAATACTCCTGGGTACATTTAAGGTAGTGATAACTTCTAGCTAAAGCAGACAGTTTATATTCAGGCAGTTATCATTATTCAAGGGAAAGAACTAGATATTCTGGGAATTGGAGTGCATGCACAAAACTTGACAGTGAGGTACATTATCAAGCCAACGTCCAGAGGGAGTATGCTGTAAATAGGAATCATGTCTTTAATTCAGTGTTCACTGGTATGATGGCCTTACTCTAAAACATCTGAAACTGGAAATTTCGCAGAACCAAATAAAAGGTTTAACACTAGTCTCAAACAAATGCCTGTTCATCCTCCACAATCCAGAGCAGTGTGCACCTACCTATCTCCAAGACACAGGCCTCTAGTAGATGAATCACAAAAATGAAGAACCAGTCTCTGAATCTTCTTAGTGAAAGAAACTCAGTTAAGCCTCTCCCCTGCCTTGACCTAGAAAACCTTCCCCATCCAACAGCTCTTTTTAGCTACACGAACAGTCTTTTTCTCTCCTAAATGCCTTACCTTTCTTCTAATGCATGCACTGGACTTACTTTGATCTGTGAGGTGGTAGTTTTGGCACACAGTCTACAGAGGACAGCTGAAAGGATCTGTGAAGTAGATATGTCACCCCATGGAGGTGTTTCCACCTGCTGACTATGACTAAGGGAGAAGTTCAAAAGGTGGGGCAAATACAAAGGAAGTAGGAACCCACGAGTAGAAGAAATAACTTTCCTTAATGATTTCCTGGATTCATCCCAGGATGTATTCTACAGAAGAACAGACATGTATTTTTATGCTACCTGACTGTATTTATGTATGTGTAGGGATATTATTGTTTATTTATTATGGTAACCCTTTAAGGCCTCAGGCAAAACCAAGCCCTGCTCATGCTGGACATGATAGCACTAAATACTGTGAATCTTAATGCTGTTCCAAAGAGCTCTAGCAGACTAAAGAAAAGAAGGACAACGATGAGTGCTTTACAGAAAGGAAACTGAGAAATGGAGAATTGAAGTGCCTTGGTCAAGGCCTGTGGGAATCTTGTAGAAGATCGTTTCTCCCTGAAGTGCATATTCAGTATGAAAGCACTGCAGTGATGAAACACAGCTGACTACACACTTTTAAATGTTCCATGAACTTCTTGTTAGAAAACACCTTTTACCAGCTGAAGAGTCATAATGTAAAAAGGGAAGTTTTTATGAGCCGTATATGAAACATTAATAAGTATAAGCAGAAAAACTAGAAGAAAAATGAAGCAATTACTTCAAATAGTAAATAGTTTAATCCAAAGAGACACCTACATAAATCTTTTTCTGTAAAATTTCTAATGTTCACTGGATATCAAGCTTTGTCTCAAGCCAGTACCATATGTGTTACGGTAATAAATATCCACAATAATGATTATTTATTATTCTGAAGTTTTAATGATGCAGCTGACACTACGTATCAGTACCCCAGGCATCATAAAGAAAGGTTTTAAAAGAACAGTATTTTAGAAATATTACTAATAAAGGTAAGAATATTGTGTTGCTCAGAAGAAAAGATTATTGTGAACTAAATTATCCTTAAAGAAGAAAGTTAATGCCTTAAAAATGCGGTGGGTGCAAAGGCAGAAGAAGAGAGAGATTGCTAATTTCAAAGCTAGAGATAGACAGCATCCAAAACACAGCAGTTCCAAAGATATTTTTGTTTAACATTTGGAGTCATAGAGTGACATGCAAATTCGGAGCAAGCAGACTCTGTGGATGATTAATTTTCTAGTTTTATGTATATCAGCTCTTCACTTTTCAAGGGGATGGACAGGTGAACAGGAAATACTATTGAGTGCTTCTCTGGCTGTCTGCCACACTCTGAATGATGGCTAATAACAAAATTACACCAACACTTGACAAATTGTCTAAAAAGTGAAAAAGAAAGTTATAAGGTGAGAATCTGAACATTTTAGTTTATCTTCATACCTTTACTTAAGCAACTGCACTCATCTAGAAGTTACTGCTTTATTATAATACAAATATTCTGAGCTTTGACTGACTTTGCATAACATGATTTTCTGTTATCTGCATAAGTATTTTAATATCCCCTTATTTTCCCTTATTCAGCGAATGCTACTTTCACATTTAACAAAATTTCAAAAACAGGTGCTTCTGTGCTGAAAATATCACTATGTGAATGCTTTGGGCAAATTATGAATTATTTTTTTTCAATTGTGATTGGTTTTAATTGGAAAAGAAGAAACTAGAAAAGCATTGAAAGGATAATAAATATTGGAGCCTGTTCTTGACTCCTGACATGGTAAATCTGACAAAATTATAGGAATAATGAGTGGATCCATACAATATGATCTGGCAGCAAACAATTTTGTTCATCAGTAACAGTACTCAAGGATGCTGGAAAAAAGCTTTTCACATTTTAGGTGCAAAATAGATATCTTCAGTTCCTAAAGCAAAAAATGTCATTTCTCAGACTAGCTAGTATAAAGGATTATTTCAGAAAAATGATCCAATCAGTCCCCTAAAAAGCTCTGTTACAGAGGAAATTCATCATCATCACTGACTATATTCAAGGCACCCAGGGCTGTCTACTCATTGTTTGATGCACATCTACCATCCATGAAAAGCATATAAGCTGTAGAAAATGGTTTGATGACATAAAAGCCAGGCGGCAGATCCTGGTATCCCTCAAATTAGAGTTTTGAAATGCAGCAGGGAGTTTTCACATAATCAAATTGATGTGTCTGCAGTTTGTTATATTAGAGACTTCCTCTGTTGAAGCAGCCTTGTGGGATTCTGTGGGTTTTTTTGTGTTTCACTGATGTACATACACTCCATATCAAATAAACTCTGTAAAATGAAAACCAGAAGACATTATTTGTTTGCCAAATAGTCAGTCTTGTCACTCACCTTGGAATCTGAGAATCAGACTGGATTCTAAATGTGTGCTGGTATTCATGATTTCTTCTTTAACTGGATTTTAATAAATAATTGTGGTATAGATGATTCACAAGAAGAAATTAAATCCATTTCCCATCCTTATTATTTGCCCACAAAGAGCCACAAGAGCTACCTTCTTGTCAGCAAAGTAAAAAGCTAGACTATAAACACACTGGAAGTATAATCAAGTGGATATGACACTCCTACAGAGCAAGTGAAATAACAATTTAGAACTAAATTACATTGTTTCTGTGCAGACATTAAGCATGTCATGATTTTTCTTGTAGCAGTAGGGTACCTTACTTTAAAAATCCCTCTTGCTCATATGACACTGTAAAACCGCTCAGTTATACACTGCAATGTACAGTTCTACCGTTCTTTTACCCTTTTAATGAAATATTCAAGTGTAAGCCCTGTAGCCTAGCAAAAATCTCAAGCAACTTGTGCTCATGAAGAAGAATGGGATTACCTTTGATCAGCATGAGAATCCCAAATGGCCAGACACCATAACGGACCAAACTGTCTATCACATGCTGGTGAAAAGCAGAGAGGTCTCGAGGCCTCACGAGCATTTCAGTAACACCATAACACTGTGTTAAATGGTGGTTAAGTTTTGAACCCGTGGGAAATAGAATATTTTGCCTGTTGTTCTGAGCAGCTCATTCATTCCCTATTGTACATTTTATGTAGTGCTGATCTCTTTCTGAAAATGCCAGTGGCAAGAAGGCAATGAGTATGGAGGAATGCATGGAGGCAGGTGATGGGCTGTATGAACGAGAAAGTGCAGCGCTGGTGAATAGACCTACAATGCTGGAGCTGCATATGTGCAATTCTCATCTCTTCTTGCTCCTCAAACAGCACAGCTCTAAGGGTAGATAGGATAGCTCAGCTCAGAAAATTAATTTGAGCTAAAAAGAGAAGGAAATGGGCACCCTAGAGTTGACAATTTTAATGGCTACTGATCACCACAAGGAGAATTAACGCTAGACCCTCACCAAGACTCCTAGCAGGATCTTGTTATATACATTGTTAACGTAGAAATTCCTGTCTTTTTTCCAACTTCATTGTTTCTGTGTATTCATCTGTCCTCTATCCCCTTAAATTTCTCTACACATAAATCCTCGGACTCAATATTTGCAGATGGAAAAAGATTAACATATTTTAAATATGCCCTTTTTACCAGGTTTGAAGAGTGGCTGGAAGAATTCATCTGGCTTTTTCTGGTCTAATGAAATAAGAAATGGCTATTTCCAGGAGCCATATCACACCACCTAATATTAATGTATCTTGTCAGTAATATCCCTTTCTGGTTAATACAGCAACAGCTACATCTTCTGCAGAGCTCAGGATATTTTCAGCCTCCCTGTAGAAAGTCTAAATAAAGAAGATGTGCTGATAGAATATTCTCTGCATTTTTGGGGATGTACTGATAAGGTAGTCTGTGCTTTTATTCTAGCCCACACATGGATTGTCATCATTCCCTGTATATTTTGTCTTCATTAGGAGTGGGGAAAAAATTGGAGCTGGCAGATACTTCAGCTTAAATTTAAAAACAATGTAAGTTTGAATATTTTTACCTGAATTGGAATACTCAGAGGTTGTAAGTACCTGTCAAAATATTTCCCAAAGCTTGTAGATGGACATGGTTCAGTACCTTTACATCCGTACTTCCAAAAAAACTCCTGCTCTGTCAGATATCCATCTTTTGAGTATGGGCAATAGTTCCTGTCCTGGCTGCTCTCTTCAGATCATGTAAATATTGTGTATGGAGTAAGAGGTCTGAAGTAACAGATACACAAAAAGGAGCCTGAGGCTTTTAGTCTGCCTGGTAGTGAGGCAGCAGCTGTTGAAAGACTATTGAGGAAATCAGGCTCAGTCTTCAAATCAGGTTACTTGGAAGAAGCAGTTGGGGTAACTCCAGGTAAGTAGAGAGACTTGAATTTTACTTCTTACTCTCCTGATCTATTGATTCATATATTTTAAGGATAAAAGGTATCACAATGATGATCTAGTCTGACCTCTTAAATGACACAGGGCCATGTACTGCACTGGGAAATTTCTATATTAATAATCTCTGTTTGACTTACACCATAATTTTAAGAAAGTTATCTAATCTTAGTTCTTCAAATGATGAAGAACCCACCTCATCCCTTGCTGAGTTTTTTCCAGTGATTAATTATTCTGACTATTAAAATTTCTGCTTTATTCCTCATTCAAATTTGCCTAGCCTCATCTACTAACCACTGGATCTCATTACACCTTTCCCTATTAGATTAAAAATGCATCTACCATCAGAAATGTCTTTCCTATACAGTTACTTAAATAGCATAATGAAGTCACCTTTTAACATTTCCTTGGATAAACTAAATAGATTGAGTTCAATTAACAAGCCTCCATCCTGCCTTCAGGAAAAAGAGCAGTGATACTCTTGGGAAGGCATTCATAAAATATACTACATTCATTCACCAGAATTTTTTTTTTTTTTTAAAGCACTTTGTACAGCCCTTTGTGCAGCTGCACATGACTTTGTTATTGACTTCTAGGAGAAACACCAATAAAAATTCTCATTTTTTAGCACACAGTGGCAGAGCGTCAGCTCCACAAAAGCACTTAAGTGTGGTAATGCTAGCTGTTCCCAAAGATAACTTTTACACAGTCATCTTCAGGAGCAGAATTCACTTGTAATTGCAAGGTGGGCTCCTGAGATCCTGATGTTATGCAAGGGCAGGGCTGGCAATGTAGAACTGGGATTCAGACACAAGCAAGCTGAGTAGGAAGGTAGCCAATAAAGACACATTTCTACATGTCTGATTCTCACAGGTTTACAAACCTATCTGAGATTGGGTCTCTTAGCCTAAAGCCTGTCCTGGGTTTAGACACATAAGTCATCCACTTAGGAAAAGACTTTGAAGTATATAAAACCCAATTCTGTCTTCCAAAAAGAAAAAAAAAAAAAAGAATGAAAAAAGATCTAATCTACTATGCTAGAGACAAAGATAACATCCATCCTCCTCTAAGAAGGATGAAGCTAAACATTCAGGCTTCACAGAGACAAAGAAAACGAAATTGAGTCTGTACATGAGTGATGAGGGCACTCATCTGGGAGAGAACAGTCATTGCTTTGTTTATGAATGCTGTTCAATAAAGGTTTAATCCAAAATGCCTTAGCAGGCCTGGAAGCAGGAACTCTTTTCAGAGCTGACTGTTCTTATTAAGGAATTACGCAGTCTTTCTGTGATCCTATGTTCTCCTATTGATGATACAGTTTAAATATATAGAATATTATATAATGTAAATGTTTAATTTTATAATACAGAATTATGAGATATAAGTTATTCCATATAAGTATAAATATGAATATATGAATAAATGTAAGCATACATAGAAAGATATAAGTATAGGTATAAATATATGAGAAGGTATATATACATATGTGTATATAAATGCAAATTTCACCATGTCCCACTTTAAGCACATCAAATGTTTCTATAAATCTGAACCACGTGGTTTAAAGCCAAAGTAAGACGTATGTGCAGCATCTCTAGTTTATTTCTTGCAGCATTGAATTTATGTTCATTAATGTAAGAAGTGAGCCCCTTCACCTTTAAGTGAATGCAATGAAAATGAAGGTTACTCATCTTCTAGTTGAAACTGCTGTTAAAAACTCTTTTTCATTCTTTTGAGTCATATCTTTGCCCAAAGAAGCCATACAAACTTTACAAACCTTATGTGGTGCATGCCATCCCCTTCAAATGCCTCTGGTGGCCATAAGGATGCTCAATTCCCACTGCAAGCACTACCAAAACCCCCGTCACAGCTGTACAATGTAAAGCACAAATAACCCAATTCCAAATAATGCAAAGCTTTTCTATTCAACAATGAAAGTTTTCTGTGGCTTTTTCCTTAAAAAGTTCCAGTTCCATAAGTCTTATCCTGAAACCAAAATCAAGATTTTTACTATGGTTAGACGATACTTCTCTGTCTTCTGGTTCAAACTCTTCACATAGTCAAAAGCATAGAGATTCAAGTAAGGCCAGCTAGACCATAATTATGCTTCTGTCCTTTTTCTTGGTTGTTCAGATAACATAGACCAAGACTATTAGACCAAGTCTGTCTCTATGTGTATATACACTTGCTATCTACATAAAGTGACTGTAAACCATACAAATAAGGACATCTTACTTGTTTTCAAAGAAAATGAAAGATATATTTATTTAAAAAAGCTTTTGTTTTTCCACAACTTAATACATTTTGTGTTTACTACTTGTAACAATCATTTTTATTTGTTTTGCCACCTTTACATATTGTAGAAGTGACACATTGCCAAATGTGTACTTCACACTATTCTTCCATGAAGATTACAACAGTGTATAATAAATTTTGTGAAGTAGCTAACCTAAACTAAATGTTTCAGATTCTTTTTGGTTACCTGTTGATTTCAAACTAGAGACTGTTTACAAGAAGTATGTTCCATTGAAGTGTCAAATTTCCTGATTGCCCACACTGATACGGCCTTGGGACATCAAGAGGAGACATAAAACTTTACAGTGCATTGCTGTAGAACTGAAGCTTTGAAAGAACTGCATTGGGAATACCTACAGCTGGAGTCCCATGTCCACCAGTAATTATTCCAAATGGCCACAGGGCACAGTTTTTAGCACTGAGCCCATTGACTGGTTCCCTAAATTCCTTGACCTCTAGGGCTGGACACCCAGTCAAACAAACACGTCAGCAAAAATCATGCTAGGAGGTACTCTGCCAGGCCAGAGAGGTCTACAACAACTTCATGCAGGACAAGATTATACAGTAGGAGTGGAGGACGAAGTGGTGGTAAACATTGGTATTCAACTATGTAGATTTTCAGTGTCTCTTACAATCTGTCCCTAATTATGGACATGTCTATGCTTTGATATATTTTTAGGGTTTGATTTTTGGGTTTTGGTTTTGTTTTTAATTAAAGGGCTTTTGACAGCCTTATGCTTAAAAACACAATTAAAAAAAAAATACAAAAAACCGAAACAACAACAACCAAAAGAAAAAAAAAAAAACGAAACAAAACCCAACGTTATCAGGCCCACACTGTTGAATGCAAGGATATCCATAGTCTGATTATGAGGCTCTGAGCTGAGGTGCAGGAACGCCTGACAGACTTGTGTTTGCATTGTCTGTTTTGCAAACTTTTCTTAGGGTAACAGAACACCATTTTTTGATACCTTAAAGTGTAAAGACAAAACAAGTTTTGCTGTTACGTTCTTTGTCTTTCTCAATCTTTTGCCTAAAGCCTAGATGGGAAATAGTTTCTGCATTATTGCTTTTGAACCATTTCTGAAAAAAAAAAAAAATTCATGTGTCTCAAAAAGAAGAAAGCTCCTCTCCATCAGTGCAAGGATTGTGACTTCTCTGAACTTTCTGCTGAAGTATAGTCCAGGTATGAGCTATGAGAAACCTGAGAAGGTTATAGCATATTACTACAGAAAAAAATAATAATCTCATTTTCTATTCCCTTTGAAAAGGCAATTGCCAGGAAGCTGGATATAGGTTTCTTTTCAGGAATTCTTTACCAACTTCCCTTTTAGTAGAAGATAATATTTTTTTTTTCAAATCTGTGTTGAAACACAAATATGACCTTTGTTATGTCTGGCAGTCAGGATGGCTCCACCAGCAAGATGATCATGGGAACACGAGAGCCTCGGTACAGTGATTCTGAGATTGACAACAGACTGTAAGATCTTTGTAGGTTTTTCATGAAGTAGACAGTGACCACTCAGAAGGTGTCTCAGGCTAGTGCCTGTGGGGACAACACTGTCCACAATATGAATGGCCACCTTTTCCTGCAGCCAGCACTGACCACACAACAGTGGGTGTGTTTATATTATGTAGACATTTCTTGAGAGTGTTCCCTCTCTGTTCTTCTTTCACTTCCTGTGGAGAAAACTTAATGTCAGGTTTTGTAGCTTAGATACTAGTGCTGACATACAGTCTTCACAAAGAATATTCCCAAAGTCAATGTAGAAAGTGTTTTTGTGTATGAGAAGAAATAACTTGTATTTCCTTTAATGTCCAGGCTAAATATACACTGCTTTTACACTACCTTTATGTAGCGTATAAAGTCAATCTACCAAGCCTACATGTAGACATACTTTACTTCTATCAGAAGTTCCATACTTTACTTCTATCAGAAAAAAAGTAGACCCCTGACTTCAGATATGTTTCTAATAGAGGAATTTAATGAAAAGAAGTTTCCTAAGAGTATCACAGAGTAATTTTTCTAAATGTCATAGACATTCCACAGATTGTATAGTCAGTTTCTTCAGGAAGGAAAAAGAAGATTGCCTTTTGGGATTATCATCTTGTCCTTTCTCTAAGATGGTCACATTAAGATGGATGAAATGATTACCTAAGAAAGATCTTCAAAGCCTAGTGGAAACAAAGTATCTTCTAAGCAATTGTCTAATTCATAGTCTCCCTCTTTCCATACTATAACTTCAATTAGTCCAGCTATGATATTCAACAGTAATGGATTCAATTAGACAGCTGAATGACCATGTTTTGTAAGTAATTATGAGTGTTTTCATCTAAGCCAACCAGTGTGCCGATCTTTAAAGAGTGAATGAAAATGTATGTGGCAGATTAATTCTCATGTATAACCTCTTGCCCTAAAATCTTCAATCTGCAGCATTTATTTGGACTGTTCATGTATTAACAATTGCCCCAACATTCTCCCTATTATTGTTCAGATTATTTTCTTCCCATACCTTATTGCATACTCTATTTTTGTAAATGTTCCATAACATACAGTGACTGTGGAAGTAAATGTGCTAAGCTATCAGTGACTAAATGACTTTGGAAATTAGTTGGAGGTTAATTCTTTGCCTCATTGGCCCCCCAAAGTAGCCAAACTGTAATTGATTTTGATGGCATTCACAAAGTGCCTTGGCCTGTTGAATAATGAAGGAGCACTTACGGAGACAGGCACTGAATATAGCAACAATTATGCAGGGTATCCATGAGACATCATTAAAAGTTTAATGCTTCCGCACTTAATCAACCTTGCCCTACCTTTAACAGCTTTGTTGCTTTAGGAAATCTGCAAAGTTTCAAGTGTCAGTGTGTTGTATATGTTTTACATCCATCAATTCAGAGAAATGTTCACTCAGGATAAGCATGTCTAGTCCTGACACATTTAAGGAGCTGTTAAAGCATAAAAGAAAAATGATAGACAATTATTGGTGCTGGGAAAATGTCAAGCCCTACATGCCTGTGCCGCATGGAGCATTTATCTCTCACATGGTCACAATGCCCTAATGACAGCATCGGCTCACTCTCTTGTTTGATTACTCACAGGTAGCATGACAAAGGTCAGATTACTTTTTAGGCATAACAAATTCAGCCAATCAACTATCAAGCAATTATTCCTTGGGGATTTTAACTGTTTTATATAACTTGTTTTATGATCAACAGTGGTGATTATGTCTGTGTCTTAACAGTAATTTATTGAACTTTTTACGCTTGTGTTAAACAATTACTCAAGCAGAAGACGTGAGTTTAAGAAGCTAATGAACCTAGACTATACTGTCATGATTTGTACACACTTGCTAGCTACCTCAGTCAATGTCTGAGTTAAAAAAATGCCTAATTTACTAAGCTTGCATGCAGCAGTCTACTAAGCAGCAATGCACAGGCACAGGACACTAAGGTCACAGTGGTATTTAAAAATATCACACAATTCAGGATGAGAAGGATTTTTAAAGGCAGGTACAGTATCATTCCTCTAAAGAGAGTTTTGCTATGGGTCATTAAAGTTTTGGGACAGTAGCTCAGTGTCTGAATCCCTAACCATCAGCCACACATTACTTCAATGACCCTGGCAATATCACTCCACTCACAACAGAAATGTAGTAGAAGTCATGTTTTCTGATATTAGCATGGAATCTGGGATGTCTACAATTTAAGTAAGGTGTTGTCTTTTCTCAGACTAGTTTTGAATATCTCTCCAACATATGCACTATGCACCTCATTAAGAGACAGGCTTTACCTGCATTTTCTGACAGACTCAAAAAGCATAGTTCTTGTTACTTATCACTTATAAATAACCCCAAGATGTGTTTCACACTGCCTCAAGGAAAGGTACCTGTCATTCCTCTTGATGAAGCTTTATCTTTGGTGCCTTATAAAATTATGATCCCATTTCCAACATACTCCTTTTTAAAAAGATCAAATACTATTCAAACATGGACTACACCTGTCCTACTAGCAGAGAAGGGGGACTGAACCGGATCCTGAAACCAAGCAGCATGGCATGGCTTAAATTGCTTAGATCTAGCACCTACTACAATAAACCCATCTTGGAGAGAGAGAGAGTTTGAGTGTGGATGAAGGTATGAGGTAATATTTTAAATTTGTTTTGATAATATGGGGATGTGTTTCTTACTGCTGAGCAGTGCGTTACACAGAGTCAAGGCCTATTCTGCCTCCCACCCCACCTCACCCCACCAGCGAGTAGACTGGGGGTGCATAAGAAGCTGGGAGAGGGCACAGCCAGGACAGCTGACCCCAACTGACCAAAGAGATATTCCATACCATACGGTGTCATGCTCAGCATATAAAGTTGGGGGAAGAAGAAGGATGGGGGACACTCTGAGTGATGGCATCTGTCTTCCCAAGTAACTATGACATGTGATGGAACCCTACTTTTCTGAGGATGGCTGAACACCTGCCTACCAATGGGAAATGCATTAATTCCTTATTTTGCTTTGCTTGCATGCATGACTTCTGCTTTTCCGAGTATCTCCACCTTCCCACCAGAGGGGAGTGAGTGAGTAGCTGTGTGGTGCTTAGTTAGCTGTGTGGTGCTTAGTTGCCAGCTGGGGTTAAACCACAACAGTTAATCCTTTTCTTTCTGTTCTTTAGCCTTCTATTTCAGTTTTTAATTTCCTGAATGATTTGCAATTAAACCTGCAAAAACCTTTATTTTTATTTTGGCTAAAATGTTGAGTGCTTGTTGGAAGTCAGCTTTTGTGAACTGTCACAAATAATATCCGCAATTAGAAGATACTTCCTCCCTCCAGCAATGTTTCTCTGACATTTTAATGTGAATGTGTTTTTCTGCTAAATGCATAAACTCTTTAAAGAGAAGGGACAAATTCCTTGTCTCTTCTTTTTCACATAAAGACTCTATGTCCCACTCTAGAACAGTAAGTGTCCTTATTCTTTCCTTCTGCTGGCAGATGTAAATTCATTGATGCCTAATTCTCCACACTTACCGCAAAGGTAGCTCAGGTGCTTAATTCAGTCTTGCAATCCACTTAGCCAAATGTCTAATTTTAGCTTTGTGCTCACCATCCCAAGCTTTATGTCCCTTGTTTTATTAACTTCCCACATCCTCCTACCTTTTGACACATTAGTATCTTTAAGAAATTTTGGCATAGAACTATGTCAAAGGTTTTTTAAAAATGCAAATATATTGTGTACCTGGTTCATCTTTGTCCACATTCTGTGATACTTTTGAAGAACTCTCACAGATCAGTAAGGCAGGATTTCCTTCTATCTGTTAACTTGGCCATTCTGTCTCTTTCCCCAGACACCATGTTTACCCAGGCATTTAGCTACCATATTTTTTATGATTGTATCACCTAACCAGAGACAGAAGTCAGAGTTAACCACGGTGTAATTTTTAAGATTCCCTCTAGACTACTTTCTGTGGTTGGGAGTTATACTGGCAGCTCACCAATATTCTGACACAGTTGCTGCTTGTGATGAAAGGTTACACTCCTGGCCAGCTGCTCTGCAGTTTCACATATGAGAGCCGTCCTGGTGAACACCATCCAATCCTGCTAATTTGCTAAGAACTTACACAATAATCTGTTTTATTTCATACTTTCTGCATATGTATTTAAAACTAACCTAACTCCTCTGACCTGTTACAAGAAAAAAGCATCAGGTGTGAGATTCTACCCAGAATGCTTCACCAATAAAAAAAAAAAAACCCCAATGAATTGATGAATTTACTGAGCTTCTCTGATGTGAAATTATAATTTCTGAGTGCTCCTCAAATATTTTTGTCATTAGACAGCTCCACCATTACCTGTACGGCTTCCTGCTTTTAAGGAAGCTTCACTGTTAGCTCAAGCATCCTTTGAAAAGTGTTCAAATTATTTAGCACTCTTCATATGACCTGTCAGAAGTCTGACCTGCCAGCAATTTTGCTTCATAACTTTTGCTAATGTTCAGTCTGTGCCTTGTACCACGATCAAGTGAGTGGGACATTTTGACCCTTTGGGTATATTCATACGGTTAAAAAAAAAATGGTTGGTTTAACTTGCATTATACACAATATTGATGAGTGGCATTCCACCACATAATCAGCTTAGTCACAAATGGCTATTAACATTAGAATGCATCAATTTCATGTCAGAGACACACTAGACATGGGAATTAAAAAATTAGGTCTTTTGAGGTGGACTTCAAGAAATGTCCTCATCTACAAATATTACAGCTGTGCAAGAGCTTACTGAGATTTATTTCATGGAGTGTGGATAACCTGGGTTTGTTCTTGAACATTCTTTACACGAGTCAGCCCAAGGTAATGGGTCCTTTACTTAAGTAAAGATCTGCAGAGTTTATGTCATCAATTAATCATCTTTCCTTATATTTACTTTATCAATCATTTATTCACAGTCTACCACACTTTTATTTCAGAAATATCTCAGCAAGTGAGCATGCCCATCTGCTACAGAATACTGACAATTTGTTCATGTTCTTTCTTATAAATTTCTGTGAAAGTTATAGCACATCATTAACATTTGATAGTGGTTTTGTTTTGAAACTCTTGTCCTACTTTAGATTTAGTGCAGTGAACCATTTATTTTTAAGTTTTTCTAACAGGTCAATGCTATTCCTCCCCAGAGATACATAAATATTGAATAGAGGTTTAGAGGAGCATAAGTTTTCATATATTGCTGTCTTTGTTGCTGAATTCTTTTTCTAAATATTTTATTTCTGCAACTTTTTGCACTAAAATCACTTCAAATTACTGTCCAGTAATAAAACTGAACATTTAGAATGTTTAAGAATGTTTTACTTAGAGGAGATCAAAAGCTGTTGTATCTATCTTAAAGGGAAAGTGGCAGGGACATAAATTAATAGAAATGTGATATCCCCAACCCCCACCCCCCGATAATTCATCTGCTATTCCTAGACGTAATTGTAAAAAGGCAAACACTGAACAGAATATGTTACAGCCACCCTTAAAACTGTATTTAATTAGAGCGAACATGTCACAACATACCTTACATGGTTTCCTTTCTAAGTCTTCTACAGCAGTTCTACTAGCCATGCATATTTATTTAAGAAGCTTTCCATTTGAGGTACTAATGTAATCTGCCATGATTAAATTCCAAAATACTGGGCTGCAGTGCGACTTACAAAGCAGTGAATGTTTGAAAATAGTACCTTCTCCTGCCCTAGGGGTCAGATCTGTTACTTCTCAAGAACAAACAAAGTAATAGTATTAGAGTTCTATAACGACATATTTAATTGGTGGAAGGAAAAATCAGTATAGTACTCTAAAAGTTAGGGTGGCTCTCTGCCAGCTGATGATTTGTCATCCAGTGTTGACAATTCACCTAAAATTTTCTATCAAAGAGTGGTAGTATTTTCTGGTCTCAGCAAACTGTACTGAAAAAAATATATATTGAGGCATACTCCAGATATGCTCATTTGGAGCTGGGATATTCACAAACAATCTTTGCCTTTACCGATATGCTTATTAAGCTATAGCTCTATAATGAAAAGATCACTAGGCAGAGGTTTGGTTATGGCAATATGTCACCCCTATGAGAATCTGAGGCCTTCCCTGTCCCCAAACATCTGATTGCTGACCGGTGTGTGGTTAAGTGAAGTTACTGTGTTTGATATATGTAAGATCAAGAGCTCCTGAGTTTTAGTAACATGCTAAAGTATCTCTCCAGCTCAGTATGTAGAAATCTTCTTTCATGGGTATGTTTACTAGAAAAGTGCCTTATAAGAGAAACATAACATAAATAAGGCTAAGTTACACCTGACTTATATGACAGTCATGAACCAGATATACTGGGTCAAAATGAAGGTTCCTCTAGATCAGATTTCTACCTCTTGGTAAGAGCTATGATTGAGGACAGTCCTCTACCTTCTGTGGGCTTTAGCCAGGCTTGCTGCTTACATCTTGAATGAGAGAGAATAAGAATTCATTTTCCTTTCCGACAACAAGTAAAGCTTGGAGGAATCCCCTTTTCCACTTTACTTCAATGTTGCATTGAATTTTTTAGAATACTATTTGCATTAGGGTGCAAAACGTTAGGATGCATTGGCTCTATGGTTGGGACTAGGGGTGCTTAAACATAGTGATCCACATTCCCAATTACACCAGTTACATCATCCACACTGAAACACTTTATTTCTAGTCCCAGTTCTTCTGAAGATTTTATTATCATACACTGCTCATTGTATCTAATACAATTTATCAATGCATTCTGCCGAGTTGACATCCTCTACATGTTTTTTCTGGCCTGAGCCCTCAGACCCCTCACCACTCACCTCCCATTCATCTCCATGTACCTCCCATTCTGTTTTCATTCTCCTGACTCCCTTGCTACAACACAAACCTGTGTACCTATTTCCTTAATTCTCTTGCCCTTTAGTGTCTTTCAAAACACATCTGAAACATTTTAAATTTATCTGCATGGATCACATGATGGAATCATAGAAACACAGAATGGTTTGGGTTGGAAGGGACCTTAAAGACCATCTAGTCCCAACCCCCCTGCCATGGGCAGGGACACCTTCCACTAGACCAGGTTGCTCAAAGCCACATCCAGCCTGGCCTTGAAGACAGCCAGGGATAGGGCATCCATGACTTCTCTGGGCAACCTTTTCCAGTGCTTCACCACCCTCTCCATGAAGAATTTCTTCCTGATATCTAACCTAAATCTCCCTGCTTTCAATTCAAACCCGTTACCCCTTGTCCTGTCACTACAGGCCCTTGTAAAAAGTCCCCTCCCAGCTTCCTTGTAGGCATCTTCAGGTACTGGCAGGCTGCCCACCTCTCCCACTCTCCTCATCCCTCACATCCCCCTTTATGGGGATGGTACCAACACTTCTACAAGTCCCACCAAGAGTTCTGCTAAGGGGTGTTTGATGTCTACAGCTCGAGGCTGGGTTTATAGACAAAGGGTGTCCCTGAGAGCCTCTGCAGCCTGTGGAGACAGAGATCCTTCTCACCATAAGTGTGAACAAGTCCTTGGTTTCAACAATGAGTGATTTATGTAGCTGAACTCCTCCTGTCACTATTCTTCTAATACTGCTTTTACAAAGAAACTGAGGGGATCATCTGGGATAGATGTCAAGTGACTAGGATCAGTCAGAGGGCAGGTGCAACTCCATAGAAGGCTGACATGCACAAAGCTAAGGCATTTTAAAAAGCCATCTTTTTTTTAATAATAATAAAAGTTTCTCAATCTCAGTAGTAGTAGGGAAGCTATAATTTAAAACCCTTTCCTTATGATTTTCACTGCTTCACTGGTTCTGTTTTCTATACTGAAATGTTGCAGTGAAAAATTACTTACAGCCAAGTAACTAACCAGCATAAGATCCTACATAAATCCTGTTTGTGCTGGATGATTTGTGACCAGGTCTTTGGTCAACAACTGTGAACCCAAATTTATAGAGCTACTGTCCTGTGTGATCCACATCATTTGAAATGGAAGTCAGGTTTGCATGGCACAGAAATTGTAACACATTCAGGCTCCTAGGAAGTTTTCAATGACCAAAATATGATTTTGCCTCTCTAATTGGAATGTAGCCGTATTTAAGACCACAGTGCAATAATGAGAAAAAGAGACTAGCTTTGACTATTTAGCTTATGTACTGGTCTCACTTAAGCTAATTTGCTCAGTCAAGAAGAAAGTAAATTAGTCCAGGTAGAATTTTATGCTATCATGGAAATAGTGCTTCAATACTCAAGATGGCCAATATAATGCTAGATCAGAGATCTTCATATTCCTGTGATATTTACTGAGTAGGTTTGGTCCAGTTGGAGAGGCAACCTTTCTGTTTTGAGCGTGTGTGATTATCTAAAATCCCAGATTCCACATGTGCAATTTGCTCTGTTCATGTGAGTATTTCCATTAACATCCGTCCTGAGTAAAAGATCATCGCATATGAATGTTTACAGAATAACAAACAACCTAATAATTGAAGTTATGCCTTACAACTGAACACTGGAAGTCTACCCAGGGCTGGCTAATTCCTTTCTGATGCTGAAATCTGTGTTTCCTAACATGAATCTTCCCATGCTTGCTGCTTGTCTCAGAGATGAAACTACAGAAAACAAGAAGTGGAAGAAAATTAAGTGTGTTTATGCCAAGCATGCATTTCCTTCTTCACTGTAACCCTTAAACAGGGCACAGCAGCAGCTGAAGAGGAACAATCTGAGAACAACTCATTTTGCAGATGGTACCTCTACAAAGGTTCACCAGTCCAGAATCATATTGTCTGAAGTCTCCTAAGTGCTTTTGAGTTGGAACGTAGCACTTTCAGTATTGCATTTTGAGAAACTAGCGTATGATGGCAAAAAAGTCATTAATTTAATTACATTAGCTCCTCTCGTGTTGCTTGCAATCAATGTTGTGCTTGTCAAATTGTCCATAAAAACTTTTTGCAATTTGCACATACGTACATATGATATTTTATACAAATACAACAGCAACAGACTGCTCAGAATTCAGCTACAGTGTTTCTAACAGAGAAATGAATCCTTTTTTTTGAATCTACTAAACAATTAAATATTTACTTCAGGTACCACTGCAGAACTGTATGTTATCTTCTCAAGATCCACCGATAATTGCTATTCATGTAAAATCATTCCTTTTCAAAATATATGAATGTTTTCATGTTACAGTTGATACATTATTAGATTACACATTCATATTTTGTCATGAATTGAGCTTTACTTGAGTGATGTTGTACAGCACTTAACAATAACTGTTCAGAACAGGTTACCTTATCAACTGCACTTTCAAAATCCTTTCCAAAAGTATGTAACAGCTCTTCTGGCATTTTAAGATAGAAGAGCTTAGATGGTTTCAAATTACATTGTGAAATGTTTCAGAAAGTCAGATTTCTGTTTATAAGCCAGTGCTGTAAGTGCATCTCCACCAATATTCCAATAAAAGTTTAGAAATATAAATTCTGTCAACATGCTCCAAGAAAAAGCCATTTGATAACCACTATATCCCTATATAGCAATTATATGCACGAGTATATGGATACTCATCTCCATAGTCATCATTATTCAAAAATTTCATTTATATATTGAAAATATGCTAACATTTTATTAAAGCAATTGTAAAAATGCACTAATAAAGTATGCTCATTTAGCATTACACAAAATTATACAAAATACGTAAGACCTTAGCCTCTCAGCCTGACAAAGTATTACATACACATACAGATTTCTGGGTTTGCCTTTTCAGTTACCATTAGAGGGAAAAAAAATAGAAAAGAAAAAAGATAAGACAAAGGTCTATAAAATATCTGTTCATAAAACTTACACGCAACACAAAGGTTAGTGAAAAGCTAAACAGAGATTAAATAAAGAGCAGAAAAATTGTTTGGTAAACAGGACACAATTTCACAACTTCAGGGAAACAATTATATGAATATATTTGCAAATTTGTACATCAGTATCTACAAGCCTTAAATATACAAACAGACATATCTGTAAGAAGGATAATTAAAAGATCTTGACACTGCTTTCTGGATAAATATGCTCTGCATAACTGTTACATTCCAGTGCACAGATGACAGTATTATACACTGTGTTTTGGTTATAATATTGGGCAGGAGAGAAGAAAAAATTTTTCTAGCAAAGAGGGAGAGCAACACATAGCAGAAAACCATATGATGCCCAGAGAAGCTGTGGATGCCCCATCCCTGGAAGTCTTCAAGGCCAGGCTGGATGGGGCTTTGAGCAACCTGGTCTAGTGGAAGGTGTCCCTGCCCATGGCAGGGGAGTTGGAACTAGATGATCTTTAAAGGTCCCTTCCAACCCAAAACATTCTATGATTCTGTGATTCTATGAGGACTCTTGTGGAAAAAAGTAGGCATCAGGAACAATTCCCAGTGCCAAAGCTTCGGTAAAGAGGCACTGTTTGTTTCTTTATTAGCCAGGAATAGTTTAGCACTAAATATATAAGACCTGAAACAGTCACTAGAGACCAGGTATTTGCCTTCTTTTGGATATGGTCCCCTCACTATGCCATTCTGTCAGTCAGCATGTCTCTCCCTGGCTATACACAACAGTAGAATTTTGAGGGTGAAAGTACTTTTAGAGGACTACTTAAGTGCCTCTGAACTCTATGTTACCCGAGTGTTTTGTTTCTGTATTTAAGAATATAAATTCCACCATAGTTTCTCTTTAGGTTGCGAAATCCTGCTTAGGATTTCAAAATAAGGGGGTTTTGTAGCACTTGATTTACTCCCTGCCAGTATTTAAGAGTGGTGAGAAAAAGAATTATGAATGACCTAACTTGGAGTAGCTCCAAACAGAAGGAAGGAGCTATGCTTGATGTCAAGAAAATGAAGGCATGCTCTGCATAGATTAGAAGTTGTTCATCATCTTTTGTTCTCCAGGACAGTGAGTTGCCTTTAGGAACCTGAATGACAACAAAATAAATTGGGTTTTATTTAGCAAAGATTCTACAGAATTGAAAAATTGTGTCTGGCAGGTATATTCTAAATCTTACAAGGCAAAGTAAGAGACGTTTCACACTGCATGAGGAACTCGTTGGCAAATCAGAGAATTTTAGAGGCGGGGGTGGTATTTCAAAAGTTTAAGACAAGGCTTTGTTTAATTGAACAAACATACTAGAACCACTTTATTAAACAAATCTTTAGCAAAAAGTAACACGTACTTAAAGGTCCCCAGAACTGCTGCCTTTCTTTATCTTGCAGGACTGCTAAGACAGAAACTATTTCATTGGTTTTATTATGCTTCAGACATAAATTAATACTGTGATCTATAATTCTTCATAGCTAGATACAATGACTGCATGTATTTCAAAATATATGCAGTTTTCATTTCATTGCTGTCTTCTTTGCTTTACTTTCTCTAGTGAATGGGGATTATTTCAAGATTACTTAGGCTTTTATAAATATATGACTTTACATTCCCAAAGGTGAAATTTTGTAGACAGAGGGACTTTACATTCCCAAAGGTGAAATTTTGTAGACAGAGGCTCTTATGCATGCTTAATTCTGGATTTCCATAAGACATGATGTGCATGCAGAGAAATGAATATCACTTCTTTTCAGGAGGGCAATGGATTCAGCCCATTAGCCCTCACGAGCTGGAAGAGAGAGAAGGATGGAAGCTGCTTCAGTCCTGAGGCTGCAGTAGCTATAGCAGCAGCTGTTACACAATGTACTCTTAGCATGGATGAAATAGGTCAAGCTGAAGGCTGAATAGTCCTTGGATAGGCTGTGAAGTGTAATGCCTGGGCACTTCACGACTCTAGTGTGCCAAGAGTGCATCTCTGCTTGAATGTTGTGACATGAGTTGCTGTCACTTATGGCAGTGTTCTTGACTCATATTGCACCAATTCCTTATGGAAACATCTCCTTAAACACACACTGGTCATTTACAGATTATTGCTGCACAGCTCATCTGGCTCAGGACAGACTGGCTGGAAGTAACTGCACAGCAAGTGTATGATGAAGGACTAGCTAGTGGGCAAGGAAGGGAGAAAATCATTTCACCTCACTGTCACTCTTCCTTTCTCCTTTCATCACACTCTGCTCCATTTAGATAATTTCCTTTCCCTGGCATCCCATGAGGAATGGAAATGCTCAAGCTTACCCATTTTTACTGCCTAAAAAGGGTGAGTGCAGCAAAAGGGTAGAAACTGGTGTAAAATCTGAGTTAAAGCACAGCCCTCAGTCTACAGAATTCCACGAATGACTGCAAAGAGGAGCAAGCAGCACAGTAAAAAATATGGCAGTTAAAGGCCAGGTAGGAGAAAGGGCATGGTTGCATTTCTAGCAAAATGATTGCTTGTTCTTAAACACTTGGGATCTTCTACAGAATCCAGTTTAAGTTTAGAAAGGAATCTAATTATGAGGCTGTTAACACTCCTAAGTAGAAGCTAAGCTCAGCTTTAAACCAAGACAGCCGAAGTGCCATTGCTGCTTTGTCACTAATTGGTCATTTGGAGCAGTGGGATTGCCAGGATTGACACAGTGAAAATGAAAGGCTATTCGTGAGTCACTGATAATTAAGTAGGGAGGAACTAAAGGAAAACCTGTTTTACTGCTGGCTTGGCAGTTTCAGAACGTTAGCCATGGACCAGCAGCAGCAAGCAAAATCCCACACTGAGGTAGCAGTGCATTTTTGGTGTGTGTTTCCACAGAAATTCAGTGCTGAGGACTGCTAACAGATGTGGTGAGCTGACCCAAGGACACTTTGGCTCTCCATGTCAATGCAAGACAGCAATATTTCATCATATTGAAGAACTTTCATTTCACACCTGACTGAAAGCCAAAATACGAAGTCCCAAAACAGATGCCACATTTGGATTATGTCGGTCTGAGTAGTCAGCATGCATTAGAATTACGTATGTCAGAAATGGCTGTGCTACGTATGTTTAGCTGGTGCTCATCAAACAACTTTTCAGGCTGACATTGTGGCATAGCAAACCTGAGAAGAAATCATTAGAAAGTGTGAATCTGATAATCTGAGAACACGCTGGCCTTATTAGTTATAAGAAAAAGACCCTGCTCCCTGAGCAATTTCTGCAAACTGTCAAACATCACCAGACTTGACAGCCTTTGCTTGGTTCTGGGATACTATCCACGCTGTAAACTATTTGCCTGGGGTTCTGCAGATAATGGAAATGGAACAAACACTGCAGCAAATGAACCTGTCTGTCTCACAGGGTGACATCAGACTGGATCTCCACACAAAATACAAGTATTATTATGGAAATTGCATCTTGACACTTTGATATAAGAAACACTTCCAGAATATTTGGAATATGTTATCTAAAATTATTTGTCTTGGGTGGGAAAGAAACAAACATGCCAGTGGAGCAGCAAGGAGAAGAATGACTATGCTTTTTGTCTTTAGTCATTAGATAAATGCATTAAAAATGACTGAATAATGAAATACAAACACTAGATAACAGGTCAGGGACTATTTCTGAAAAATACTTATTAACAGAGTCTTGTTCACTCTGAGGTGTGTCCTTGAAGCCACAGGTAAATGGGGTATAAATAACACTCAGGGCTATGTTCAAATATGGCACAGCCAACATTTGCCATAGTCGAAGCTTCAGTTCTGCTTCTCCAAGAAGCTCCCCAAGGAGAAAGACATCCTCAGATACTCTTAATCATGTGTGAAACTGAGTGGGAAATGTCCTTGACTCTCCCTCACTAATCCACAGTCCCTGGAAGTCTGATAACTGATATGGCACAGGCAGAAATTTCTGCTCTGCACATGGGCAATACCTGTGTACCATCTCCCTACCCTCTGCATCTGAGTAAAGCTGACAACCACACCTCATTCTTGTGGAAGAAAAAGTGCTTATTTTCAGCTGTTATACTTCACCATATGTCCATTAATTACCAACTTGCTTTCTCTCCATAAACCTACCTTCATGAGTTTCTGTTATTGCAGAATGAGAGGCACTAAGAAGCCAAATGTAAGAATTTCAGTGCTGCAGAAGACCTGGGCTTTGTATCTGAGAGACTGGTCATAAGGGTCTGAACGCTGAGAGAGGACAAAGAATTGCTCATCGGGTGTGATGCCCGAGTCACACTTCTGAAAAGCTAAACATTGTTCCAAAAGCATGGTAGAAAGCCCCTAACAGCAGTGATATAAAGCAACCTTTGAAAAAACAGTTAGGGCATATGTATTAAAAGATATATTTCTGAATCATCCATTTTTAAAGAGTTCCTAACTGTGTGTATTTTATTTATGCTCATGCACCAAAAAAAAAAAAGTAAGAATCAATGAACATTGTTAGAAAAAGATTAACTATAAAAAGGATGCAAATGAATGAATTATGGAAGCTTCTTGGTCCTCCAGTAAACAACTGCAGGGAGGCATCAGACATTGCTACAGCACTCAAAAGTGTCTCACACTGGGAAAGAAAGCAAGTGAAATCACTGGCACACGAACTACATTTATTTTCATTTTCCTTTAAAGAATGAAAACAGTTATTAAAAGGAAGACATTTCCTCAACAATGTATAATTATATTTTTATTGGGCAGCTGGGCGAGTTGAGGAATTAAGGATGATTTTTCAAGCTTCTACAGACAAAAGAAGGAAAAATTGCTAATTCATACCTTTTGGAAACTGTCTACCATTTTTCACTAAGTACATACATGATTTAAAGTAACTGAAATGTTACTGGTGAAATGGTATTCCTCAGTGGGAACAGGATTAAGGTTTTAAAATAAAGAAGAAAAATAACATATCTAGGAGGTACTTTTAAAACAAGTATTTCTATAAAATACATCATAGAATCATAGAATC